>NC_046191.1:17235382-17350382 GCF_011004875.1 Balearica regulorum gibbericeps | reverse complement strand
AGAAGAAGTGATGTAAAGTTGGCGTATGCAGTGCCCACTTGTAATTCAGGGCCCTATTACCGACTGATTGATTTGTTGAATTTTTAAAATGCCCCCAATTCAATGTGTTGGGAATACAAGTTTTGTCGTAAATATTCTTTCTAAGGATAAAGTAAACATTATCCAAATGAAAAGTGTAGTATCCTGCCCAATTCCTGACTCTTCCTTCTAATATTTACACAAAATCTAGGGAACAGAAATAACTGTCATCTTACAGGTTTTCAATGTATTTTGGAGTTGTCTTGCATTAGTTAAATGATCTCAAGTTGTTCCTCAGGTAGTCAGTAAGTGAGATGGTCTGAGACATCCTGCAAAGCTACAGAAACCCCGCAACCCAGTCCTTAACAGAAAATACTTTGAGGGAAACTTATGACATCTACTTAGATGCCAAATATTCATTTCATTTATAATTGTTTTTACATAACTGGAAGCAACTACATGCTCAGTTCCCTCCCATTGTCATTCTTTTAGTGCAAATCTGTCCTCATGCATTTGATTTTGAGCCAGTCTCTAGCTCAAACAGTGGTTACCAGCTCTGTCTGTACCTTCTCACCCCAGCAGCCATCTCCTTGTCATGAGCCTCATTAGAATTACAGTCTAGAGCAGGATTCTGCGACACAAAATCCTTCTCTGAGTCAGCACCTGTGGCCATTACAAGGCCTACAACAGCTGCAATAATACCTCAGTGAGCAATTTTAACCTTTTGGAATAGCTGCACAACTGCCATTTTCTTATACGCCACACTAATTCTAAATAGAACGTATTCTTTCTATAAACCTTATTAGTAAAATGACCGAATTATATGGAAACCAAAAAGTATATTGTCAAGAATTCTGGGCAGATTTAATGTCAGAGGGCTGAGAAAACTGAACAGCTATAAGTTAAAGATACAGAGTACAAGAGCATTTGAAGTAACACACATTTATTTTTATTCATTAAGTGTTTTTCTGGCTAACTCATTAGAGAGCCTACTTCATCTACTATCCATTTTTGTCAATGTAGAACTTAAAAAACACTGTGATCCGTACAGATGCCCCAACATGTGTTTACCATATATCACCCATGATTGCAACCACTCACAACAAGGTAAATGGGAGAAACTATTCCACTGGAGTTAGTGAAGTCACACTAGGCTGAATATGGTAGTTTAAAAAAATCTGAATCAGATCCATTGTTTACAGAATAACTTATTAGCATCTGTAAGTTAAGGTTTTGTCAGGTGTTTCATTATAAATCCTCATTTTGGAAAGTTTAAAACTCCAGGGTAGCATTGTTTTAAATTACAGGAGCATAGATTTTACATAACTATAATGCTATTTTTTTTTTAATCCTATACCTAAAAAATATCTTTATTCGTTCAAATGAAGTTTGGCATGCAAGCAAGCCATAATGAGAAACAATTGTGGTTTGGGTTTTTTTGTTGGGTTTTTTTTGGGGGGGAAATAAATATATATTTTAATACAGAACAGTTATTTCATTTTTTAAACTGTTTACATATGCTTGGCAAACTGAACAGCCAGCATACTTACAAAAGCTGTCTTAGCAGGGAGCACGCCCAGTACCTGAATCTAGTCTAAAACCTAAGAATGGGTATGAATAATCAGAAGGCAAGCTGGTTCCCTCCTCTCTGAATTTTAGCCCATGAAAAACCAATCTGCTCCTATCAGAAGCCAGGGAGAAGCATTTCCAGTTGAGACCGACTTTGCAGAAGTCATCTTGGCTCAGCCTCTTGGAGGCTCCATTTTGAGTCGTCCACCAGAGCTGCCACCTGCAGACCACCGTGGCCCCTTCCCATCTTGGCTGCAAAAACGTGCAAGATGCATGTTCAGCTTGGGCAAGTCTAAGCACTATATGGTAGACTGCTCTCTCGGGGAAGATAATGTACGGCTACCAGCTGTCAAACCCCAAATTGCTCCCAGCCAAATTTGGTTTGGAGATTAATACTTAGGTGCCAGATAATTATGTTTAAACTTTTAGGACTCCCTTTCCACGGCCATTGGACTTCAGAGGTATACCTGTAGCTTTGTCATGATTTTATCTGGTTTTGCTATTCCCAACCATTTAACATTCCTTTAACATTGACTTGGTGAGTACTTTACTCAAATACCTGTGATAGTAAGATGCTCATCATGAATTTTTGTCTGATCTCCTGAAGTTAAAGTTCTGGTTTAAATATATCATGAACAGACGTGAGTAGCTGCAATACTTTTTACTGATTTTGTAGGTAAAAGCTTGGGATTTTACATCAGTAGTATCCTTCCAAGCCTCAGGATCCCAGACACGTACCCTGTATCCATGCATTGCATGCATTGCAGCGTGCCAAAAACATCAAGAGAAAAGCTGGCATATAAACTTTCAAGGGGAACAGTGCCCATTGTGCAATTTTCCCCGTTTCATTAATCTGAACCAAATTGTTCCTCACCACTGGCAGTTCTTCCTTTCTGTTGGTTAAGAAACTTTTCCTAGAAAGTTGTGCGTGAAGGCCTCCGCAGTGCACTGCAATAACCACTGGCACAGTTTACTTTGTAATGTTATTGCATGATTAAATTAGTTTAAATACAAAAAGTTCAAATCAGTTGTCTACTTCAGGGAACTGACAGATGCAAGTATATTTTCTGAGTAACTATTTGTTACACAGTAATGGTTTAACTTTAGAAATAAAACTTTCAGACCCAAACTGAGCCCTGTTAGCAATACAGATTTTGTCTAACATACATAATGAAACCAGCAAATTAGGTCCCATGGCCATAAACCTCACAGAGGGAAAGCAAACAGAGCATGAATCAAAAAGCTTTAGAAGGCAGTAAACTATTGGTAACTTATAAATTAAGGCCCCCCCCCAAAAAAAAAAAAAAAAAATCAAACAAGTTTGGCTGTTAAAATCTGCATGCAGTTAGAAGAAAAAGCTGAATTCAAAACAAAATATGGAAGTGTAAGACTCCTAATTTAAAATAAAAGATCCAGGTCAGCATAAGCTGTGACAGAAACAGTCATCAAAAGTTAGATCAAATCTTGTCTTAACTCTTTCCCACTTTATCCTTCCCTTGTGCAATTCATCACGGCAGAACAGCACATACAGCGTTGACACCTCCCATGCTGTATTTGGCCCTCTGCAATTTTGAAGCATAATGTCAGCCTTCACTTTTAATTTCTTGACCCTGTCTGGTGTATACCTTAGCCTTTACTTTACTTAATTGAACAGTTTTTGTTTTGCCTTTTGTTAAAATAAAAATAGAATTAAAAAAATCTTTAAAAATCTATGTTTTAAAATCCCCCAAATACCAGTTATTGACCTGATCATGTAAGTATAAGCTTTAAACACGCATATTGACTTAATTAAGTTAAGACCTATTTAGGGAGTTTTAAAATATATTTTATTGCATCATGGTCCATAAGAACCTCATGATATTCATTCACGTTTAGTTTTTTAAACACATGTTTATGCATTTTTAAGCAGCCATTGTATGACTCCTTTGCAATAAATGTGGCTATACCATTGACAAATTTGGCTTGTGGAGTTTCTGATCTCACAGATCACTAGAGCTAAATATTCTGCATGCTTAATTATGTTTATTCCATGGATTTAAATCACCATGAAACTTAACACAGTAAAGAATAACAAGAGATAAAATAAAATACTCTAAAATGTACATATGTCATTGAGCTTGTATTTCAGCCTTGAGTTATTGAGTGCTTTCAAAAAGCAACTACCAAAAGTATCCCAGTCCACTTAATAGACTGAGGTCCAGCGAATGCTTTATATTTATAGGTGTGCAAAACAAACTGCACAGCCAGTTCGTTACAGTTTGGGTGAGGGAGAGAGAGGGAACAGTACCTTTTCAACTTAAAAACAACCAAAAGGATTTTATTTTTGACAATTTGTAAAAAATGTTTGCTCTTAGGCTGAAAGCTTACATGCCAAGTTTCAGCTTGGAACTCATTTTTATGACTGAATTATAAAGCCCCTGAAAACAGGGGTTTCAAGCGAGAATGCTGACACAGCCTTAAATACAGTGGCGAGAAAGGAGTGCTGTAATGCATATAACTTGTTTTTTCTCATTATTGCTTTAAAAGTAGCAGCTTGTTGCCTACCCTTAGGCATCAGACAATGTTTAAAGCATGTCTCATCATACAGTCTTACTACCAGGTGTGTGGAAAAGACCTCATACAGACCCTCTTCTGAAATGAAATGGGTAACTGACTCAGGTAGAGGACACTGAATTATTTCCTGATTTTTAATGGGATTTTTTAATCTGAGACATACAGGCTTACGTGGTTTGGAGGAAATAGAAAGGCACATAGCTTATGTCTTAGCTGTTCTTCAAATCTTATTTTAGGCTATGGTCTGCTAGTAAAACTGAAAAAAAGTAATGATGAGCTGCTTGTGCAGATTAGAAGTACAATTCAAATTAGTAGGAGAAGATGATGTGTAAGAATCTATATTGTTTTGGGCTATATTTATATCCTGACTTTTTAAGGTGGCTTATTAAGTGGTTTGCAGTGAAAACAGCTTGCAACATGTGTTGCTGTAAGTGGGAGACTTTCCACATTCTTTCATTAAGGAAAATATCTGATAAAGAATAGTTTTTCAGAGAGCTGAACCAAATAAAGTACAAGCAGTTCAAACATGAAAATGCTTAAAAAGTTTTTCAAAACTTTGCCAAAAGTTAACCAGCAAGGCAAACCAAATTCAAGGAACAGAGAGACCATAGGACAGCTACCTTCTTGTTGAACAGATCAATTAAATATACACTACGCTGAGTCTTTACAACGCATAATGTTGGTTTTGTGTTGAAGCAGTGTTACATAACTGGAGAAAGCCCTAGGAGGGTGCAGAGGCCAATATAAGTTATGAGTTTTTTATAGCATTGGCAGCTACACTAAACAACTCAGAAAATGTGAGATGTTAAAGGCAAGGGAGGGACAGGGCTTCACTGTTTTCAGTGCTGCTTAGGCTTGGGCTTTATTTCCACCTTAAAATCTTTACCTGGCCATGATCTGTTGTTCCATTACTGGAGGGCAAAAATGGGAGGAATTGTCTGGGCTAAATTGCAATTAGGCAGCCCTGAGAGAGGCTGGCACCAGTTAACTTGGGATATTGGAGTGAAAAGGCCCGTAATCAGCCTTCGGTCATGTAGAACAATGCATAAAATTAAATTGACATTAATGAATAATTGTGTAATGAAAATGGAAGAGGAGAGTTAATTGCATGTTACAGTGAGTGTAATGCCTAGATAACCTTGCATTTAATGCTATTCTTAGCCCTGCTGCCAAGACTTCTACAGAGCCTCTCTCTGCAGGAAGTCATTAAAGCTGTGAGTAGATAATGCAGGCTCAGTGAAACCTAAGTGGCAACAATATAACAAGAGTTTCTTTCAGACCTCAGTGTTTTCAGAAAAAAGGGCATGTTGAGGTAATTTGTACACATCGGAATGAAACCAGGAAACTCGGAGCAATCTATTTGTAGTTTGTCCAGTTCCACAGAATTTTCAACTATTGTTGAAACCAAAGTCAATTCATATAATCAAAGACAAGACTAACCATCAGTGCTTGCAACACAGTAAGCATCCAGCTGTCTCCAGCTAAAACTTTGTTTTGTTAATCACCTAGTACAGCAAAGGATACAAAGCACTTGACCTTAGACATAAGACGGCAGTGGGAGACATCTTCAGCACTATCCTGTTGACAGAGTTGGTTTGTGCTGATAAATAAAACTCCAGAAAAGTAGAATTAAAAAACTTGATCTGTTTTCTATGTCTTTGAAGAGCACAAAGAATGTACACGGATATTTCCCAAAACATTTAAACGAGTAATCTCCATAAAACAAACTTCCTTCCCCATGTTTCTCTCTATAGGATTTTTAAAATCAGATTTCAGAATAAGGTGCTTGTTTGTTTGTTTGTTTTTAACCTTTCGAATGCCCTGGGAGAGTTTACTCCAACAGAGATACTTGTTTTTGCCTTAGGGACATTGGTTGCCATCGTGATGTTGTATTGATTACAGTGGGATTATCCTTCAACAATATGACCCTGCTTATAATGTAGACTTGGCAGTCAGGAAGTTAAAAGGACTAGAAAGAAGAAAGCTTACCTCATGAAAACCAACCAAGCTCAAAACAAACAATCAAAAATCCTGAAAAGTAAACCTTTTCAATGCATGTTTTTGTAGTTGCTTAAACAATGTATTTACATTTCCATTATTAAAAACAAAATCATTTTCATAAAGACAATGGTTTATCATTGCTGACATTACCTCTGCATTATGATTCTTTTTGTAAAGGCAACTGTGAGTACTTAGTTCAGCAAAAGATTGCTTTTTGTTTGGAAAAATGATCATATTCAGAAGGCTATTCTCTGCTTGTGAACACTGTGCAAACTCATCTGCTTTGGCTATGTGTATTCTGTAGATAGTTTATGTGTTACAAAGTGATATAAAGAGAAGCATCCTGTTACATTTTGAGTCCTGACCGAGACTTGACTAACTCATCATTTGGATGAACGATAGGAACATTTGGATTCAGTCTCCATAGACAGGCTATTGACCTGCAGTCATCTTATCCACTGCAACTGCTTCCAAGGAAAACAAGGAGCAGAATGCTATTTACTTGAATGATCTTGCCACTTGGGAAAGCTAAAAACTTGCCATCTTAATTTCTGCAGTTCTGTCCTTATATTCTTTGGAAAAGGTATGGGAAGTTCATGTTACTACTAAGGGGTGTGTAAAACCATCATTGGTTGACTCCATGGGCATGAACATGAGACTTGACAGAAACTGTAGTGAGGAATTTCATGGGCTGTAGCTACTTCTGAACCATGGCTGTAGACAGCCTCTTAAAAAAACCTGAACTCACCAGTGGTGTCATGGTCTTTTCCTCTTCCACTCAATTAGTTAACACTATTTCTCAGAAGCCTGTGGCTAAGAGGCAGAATGAACCACAAAGGCTTTCGTAAACTGCAAACAATAAATATGAGGTGGCCATGAAAGTCATCTGTGAAACTAAAAGGCAGCAATATATTTGCAAAGGAAATGTTTTTTCCAGGGCATAATTGATCTGTGGACCTCACTGTAACAAGATAACATAGATGAAGACTGTAACGGGTTTCAAAAAGGATTTAGACATGAGTACAGGGCAGTGCAAAATTAAAACCAATAACATTGCTAGAAGTTAAGAGAAGCTTCTGCTTCAGAAGGCCCTTCCCGTGCTGCCTGCTCTTGGGCTTTTTGCAGCTTCCTCTGAGGTGGCTGGTACCGACCAGTACCAGAGGGGCTCTTGGGCTAGCTGGAGTGCTACTTTTTCTGACATTACCATTCCTTTGTTCCAGTTTCATGAATTGGCTCCTTCCCATGACACACCTCAGAAATACAAACCTATTACTGATTAGTGTGGCCATCAGACAATTTAAGGCAGACCAGACAATTTAAACTGTGACATATTTTCTCAGCCATTTTTATTGCAATAGTTGAATTTTCACCTTACTTGTAAGGTTGAGGAGCCCTTCAGCAGCAGCTTCTTGTCCCACATAGCCAGTACATTTGGCAGATACTCTCTCTTCTCTGTCCGGTTAGAAGCCCTTCTTGTTCACATCTTAGTGGAACCTTTCCTATTTTTGTGCAGTTTCAACTATGTTTCCAGCAGACCCAGGCATGATGACAGTAACTCAGAACAAACTTTTTATTATTTTCTGCTAAGCTGTTGTGCATGATGGCAAAGATACTTTGTCCAGTGTGCTTAACAGTTTGTACATTTATGATCCATACATTTATTTCTAGTTACTGTGCTGTGTTCTGATTGTTATGGAAGTTGGCTTCACATAAAATGTAGCCAAAGTTTTCAAACTTAAGTGTCTAAATGTAGTCATGGATATAAGTAATCTGTTTATAATGAGAACAACTTTGAAAGCAATCCACTTACTGTTTCATGATTTCAGTGGACTATTCAGAATTTCTGGATAAGCTCTGAGTCATGCAATGCCCTGTTGAGTGCATTTGCTATACAATACAGGGATGCTTGCTATTAAGGATATCAACGTAGCATGGGTGATATAGTCGATGATATACACAGGGCCCCGTGAGTAACAAGGACAACTGCTAGTGGTAATTCAAAGCTTGTGTGAGTATTTATACTTGCAAAAGAATGACTGTAAAATGTTGCCTTAGTGTGGATGTTAATGCTTTCACAAGAGAGTGTGAACAGGGATGGATGCAGAACAAACTAAATGGGGACCATGCAGCCCTGTGACTGAAGCTGTGTCAGGTGATATGGGTCCGTGTACCACCCTAACCAATGCTTGCGGGGGGAGCACAGAAGTCTTCTCTCCTTTCCTTGCTCCCACAGATGCTAGAACATCCATGCTCTGAGAGTGAAGCAATTAGGAATTCAGTTCAGCTGAATCCCATTTTAAACTTCAGTTTGCAATCAACTCCAAAGTATTCTTGGTACTGGATTGATACTTAGATTGTGAACTCACATATCTTCTTTCAGTTTCTGTTTATACTTCACCTACTGCTTAGTGTGATGCATTATATAAATGGCTTTTTTGTTAATTGCTTTGAGACATTTTTCCAACATGTGTCCCAGGCTCTATTCTTCATTCATCTTTCCCATGGAATGAACACACTAGGAAAACTGTATTAATTTCCTTCCTTAAGCTGCCTAGCATGTGTTTTAAACTGTTCAAAGAACCGAGCACAGAATTGTCACATCAGATTATTTGAGATTGAAAGAGAGTGGAGAAACAGCTAAACTTCAGCCTTCTGCTACTCTTCCCGTTCCATGGTAACTGCAATAAGGAAAATGAAACAATGAAGTTACTTTTAAGTCATTACCCTTTTTATCTCTTTAGGGGAGCATTAATTTTTTATTTTCATTTTCTGCATTCTTCTCTCCCGGATTCAAAGATTTTGTATAGTTTGGTAAGGTGAGCTCTTTGCCTTAAAATATGTGGATGAGAGTCCATTTGTACTGTTTGCTTTGCGCTAGTACCAGTACATTAGCCTCTGTGGATTTTGTTAATCCAGATTTACTTGTGTGAGAGTTGACTCTGACCCAGAACGTGCCTCATGCATTGCATTTTAAGGAATGAGAATGTGTTTTCATGAATTCTAGCTGAAGCTGAAATAGATGTTGAAGACATCTATACAGACAATATGTGAATCCTCTAATAAAGCCCATAATTACATTAACTAGAATTCAGTGAAATAACTGAACAATATTCAGCAGGAATCTGACATTTGGCAACTTTCTGGGTGGCATAAATCAGTGTATTTAGCAGATGTTTTCAGCATATTGTCGTCTTTGTATTTTGTATTTGTATTATGGAATTGATCTGACGACTCACAGATATAGGATTTTGCTGAATTGCTCAAAATTATGAGTTGTAATGGTCTTTCCCTAATTCACACATTATTCCAGATGACTTCTCTGTTTCCTCTTGCGTTCAAGAGGACTTGTGGACTTTGCTGAAGGTCAAAACAAAGGAAAAGAGCAGTCAAATGCAATTTGAAGAGTTGTATTAGACTAGGTTATAAATTAAGGGGTGAATGGGGCAATAGTGCTCCAAAGCATTGGCAAAGATTTTAAGAGCTCGGCAGGGCTTTTCTGTTGATGCATTGCTATCAGGAGTGTATGCTTTGCTGAAGACGACCGACTTGTTCATTCCCAGGCTCATTAAAATGAAGAAAATTAGGAGAAACCCACTTCCTTATATAGCCCTATTTGACAAGCATGTAAAGAGCGTAAGGATCGTGTGATCCTAGTCTGTAAGCATCTACCATTGGGAAAGGAACTTTGGGGAGAAGCTCTACAAGACATGCAAGACAACGTATGAGATCCAAGTCATATAATTTCAAAGTCATCAGAAAGTTTAGCTTTTTTAATAGTCAAGGTAACTGACCATCGCAACAGATTAACAACACTTGTGGTGGGTTCCCTCTCACTAGAAAGCATTCATTAATTGTAGAGGTTATTCTAAAAGTTATGTGCTAATTTTGGTAAAGGAGGTCTGAAAAGATGACCACTGAGTCCATGGCACACAGTGCGGACAGCACTAGTAACACTGTTTGAAATGCAAACAGCTGTGGATGCGCAGATGCTGCAGATTCACAAGTGCCTCTATCCCAGTTCTGCCACTGATTCCTCTGGAAAAATGAGCAGGTTCCTCATGAAAGGAATCTCATACATTCTTATAAAGAATATTTGTTTTTCTAGCAAGTTATACTATACCTACACACCAGCATTAATTCTTATTACATGTTCTCTGCTCTGGTTGGATAACCTTTTCTATTTTGCATGGACATACAGTTGGTGAAAAATATAATTAAGAAAGTAACTTTTTTCTGATGTCTAAAGAAAAGTGAAGGAAAAGTATTGTTATACTGATATTTTATTACAGTATTTATCTAGCGTCATAGAAGTGCAAGGAAATGTAGCTTTTGTTTCAGTTTTTCATAGCTTTTACACAAATATATTGATTTCCCAGAACTGACTAATCAAGTTTTCTGATCTTAGTCATTTTTAATAGCTCTATTATTTACTGTATCAAAAAATCAAGAGGATGATAAGATAACAATTTTCTCTTGAAACTGTGCAGGTTTCTGAATTAATTTAAAAGATATTGAATCAAAACACACATTGGTATGACTGAGGGGCTAAAGCTGAATCTTTATTATTTGAGCTTGCTAAACTCAGTTCAGTGGGACAAATGAGTTACAGCTATAACTGGAACCAAAAGGATCAACAACTCACGGATAAGTGATTTGTTTCTCTAAACCTAAACACTGCATGTACCTTCCTACACTGAAATCAAGTAAATGATAAATGATATAAGTAAATGAAGAATTCATATAGCTGAACAATTGATTAGGTTAAGGAAATTCAAACCTTTTCATTAGGATAATTTTTTTTTGCTATGGGAAAGTTAATAAAATACTATTTGAACAATGCTCACAATGACACTTCCTTTTCTTCCTATAGAAATCTGTATATGCTTTAATCAGTTTTTAAATACTTTGTGTGTCTTTTACGTGACATTTGAATTACCTCACTCCCAAAATGTTAAGTATATGTTGTAATAGTAATGTCCTTTGAAACCAGATATTTTTTCATTTTACCTTGTTAAAGCAAACCTTTGATATGTTTTCTCATAGCTTATCAGAATAAGGAATATGGTATACATTGAACAAGGATGGTTACCTGCTGGGGTCTATGTGCATGATTATATAATCTTTATTTAATAATGAGAAAGGTTGGCTCTTCTGCTGTTGTGCAGTTCCTACAAACTTACACCAATGATTTCTAGAGATTTTAATTGCAATGTTACAGGCAGCTGGAGATTGTTATTATCTCCTGAATCTGTAGCAATTATGTCGGATGCCACAGCAGTGGTAATTTAAGAAGAATTCTTGTTGTTATCTGCCTGGCTTTGTCCAAAAAAAGTGATGAGAGTGGTAGTGTTTCATACTGAGAAAATGCCTATGACTGGGTTGAGTGGACATGCTGATACTCTTCTTGCCTTGTCTTCTGTACCTGTTGAGATTGCTTACGTATTTGAATACACCCTAAGCCTGGCCAAACGGGTATGTCTGTGTTTATGACGTTGTTCTCAGATTTCCCTTTTCTGTGATGAAATGCTGATAAGGTACTTCAGAATCATCATCACTCTGCTTCTCACTGCTATGGGTAAGCTGGCACCTATCCCTGAAGGTTTGGAAGATTCTTTCACATTGTTTAGGTTGACTGAAGCAAACACAGCTCATGTATATTTGTTTAGATTGGAAAATGTGGTCAAATTTGTGTGAAGTACTAACACCAACAGAGAGACGATTTTTTTGTTCAACATTTTGCTCTATCTGTTATTGGTAGATTGATTGGTTGCTACTAACCAGTAACTATTTTTGTCTGGACAGTGAGTCAGGACAACAAAGGCAACTGCCACAGAGAGGGCATCTCTGACACCTGCTCATATGTGGCTGTGCAATCGCTCAGATTTTGACCCCACTTTCCCACCACTTCTGAACATTGTCAACCATACCTGAAAAGAATCTAGCTCCTATTTTAATGCCACCTTTTATTCTGTTGTCACTTTTTTTTATTTCCGCTTCTGTAACACATACATCTTAAATCACAGGTCAAAAGATTCTCTAAAGTATTTAGGTCATTAAAAAGACAAATGCTTAGTGGAATTTTCACAATCCCTGAAGTTAAGTGCTTAAATCCCATTGATTGAAATGGAAGTCAGGATCACAACTTCCTTAAGTACTTAGGAAAATCCTATCCAGCACAACTTGATACATTTGAAAGTCTGGCCTTCAGGGCTTGTGTTTTCTGGAGACCTGGAAACAACAAAAAAGTAGTATTCCATTTGCAACGCTTTGTCTCTAAACAAACTTAATGAGTCCAACTTTTATATCATCATAATATTAATATTATACACACCATCACCCTCACTTCATTTCTTCCCTGCAAATTGTCTGCAAGTAGGTTATTTCAGCTCATGCTCCAGGAGCAACAAGTCTGAGATCTACCAGGGGAGAAAGTGTTTGACAGTTAAGAAGACCTTGCAGACAAAGAAGTGCCCTCTCATTATGTCTCCATCTAAACAAGGATGTTTTGTCCTTAATCTGAGTCAATGTATGAACTTGGAATAACAAGCTCTTAAGTATCCAGTACCTCCAAAGGTTTAGAGCTTTGTCATTTTAGGCCAATAGTTTAAGTTTAATTGGATATATTCTTTTATCCCACCTGTGAAATTGAGAGAATGACATAAATCAAAGGAGACTTAATTCAACCCAAACTTATTATTAGTGTTTTCTTTCTCAAATGAACCAAAAAGAAGCTCAAATGGCCATACCTTGATTTTTCAGCTTGTTCATATTCCTTTTATAAAATTTTATTACTCTGAAGGGAATTAAACAATTACCAACTTACAAAATCATTACTTTTTATTTTGTTGTTTCATTTCTTGTGCATTGTCTCTTGCAAGCAAATTAAACAGATCTTTAGCTGGTAGTTGGCAAGATGACATAGGGTAGCAAGAGTATGATGAGAAAGGAGCTGCTGATTCAACTAGGTGGGGAAGGCTAGGATTGCACCATAAAACACATGATACCTCATAACGCTATCTCATTTAAAGAACAGTGTATCAGTTTAAAGTTATAACATTCTGGTATACTACTATAAAAAAAAAAAATCCACCACACTCCAAAAGACAACTTCCAAAATTCTGGGGAAACTCTTAACAGTATGAACTGTTGTGATCCAAACTACAGACAGACAAATTCCTCTACTGATTAAAACCATTGTTTACAAACATGGTGACCTGTAGTCTTAAAATAGGGCATATAAAGTAGAACATCCCAGCAGCACTCTTGGGAATCAACTGTGAACTGAAAAAGTTGCCTCTTAGCCAGTGCTGAAAAGAGGATGTACTTTGTCTTCGGATGACTCCAGGATAGATATTACACCTTATCTTTTCTCATTCTCCACTTAAAGGTCCTTTTCATGTCCTATGGCTCATTTCCATGTTTGTACACTCTTTTCAGAGCCAGTGTGTAGCCCTCACCCTGACACAAACTGCAGCATTTATGTCTCTCCATGTTCAGAACCATCTTGAGAGTAACCTTATCCCAAATGAGTTTTCCACTTGTCCACAAAACAGGCAGTGGAGAGCTGGACTTGAGCTCCCCAGCAGCCTGAAGGAGAGGAGCGTACAAGCCACGTTTTCATCAGCTTCATGCACTGTCCGCACTTCTTACTGTCATCTGGAAACCCTGATCTAGCCAATTAGAGGATGGAGGTGAATTGTTAGCAAATTATCAGAGAGAAAGCTCTAGAGAAAATTCCCCAAGAGGAGATAATATCAGAAAGTTTAAAGCTGTCCTGTCTCTCATTAAGTACCTTTTACCTGAGCTTAGCTGAGGACATCAATAGAGTGCTTATGAGGAAGACTGGCACAATCATGTATTACTTACACAAGATGTATCTGTTTCCTGTCATATTTGTAGCTCATAAATACTTAACTCTATTGATACACCATGCAGAATATAGCTAGGGATTAATACAAGGACTATACAACTGCCGTGGTGCCCAGTGGAATCTATAACAACTTTATGTTAAGGAACATGTATACTTCGTTGTCTTCATATAAATGACAAATGCTTCCTGCTTTTTTTTCCCCATCTCTACTGTGCTTTAGCTGTGTCAATATTGAAATGTTTGCTCTGCATAAAGATTATTATTCCCGTTTGGAATTTTTATGAGACCTGGGCCCAGGCCTGACCTTTCTTACATGAATTCTGGCACTACCTCGCCATGAACATTTCCTAATTGCCGATTACAGCTTATCATTACAAGAAGACACTTATAACCAGGGAATTGAACCAGTATGTTTGAATCTGTTCTGGGTCAGATCCAGCTGTGATTGAAGCTGTTTTAGTTGAGCTCTGATTCCAAGCCAGTTACAGTTTATTGTTCAGTTCACAGACTCTCAGCACAGGCCTTCAACAAGGGGAAGTGTTAACTTCCATCTCTTCCCCCTCCATGAGCATCATTTTGAGTACTGGATCTGTACTGGATTTTTTTTAATGCCTTAAATTTAGTATAGGGGACCATACTGCTGGTGAGAAAAAGTGATGCCAGGAATACAGGTGGGGCCAGCACTTGCCAGAGGAGTGGGAATGATAGAAGGGTCAGCTTGTTGGCAGGTAAGGTCTCCTTTCTCTCCCTTGTAAAAACCCAAACCCATTACCTGCAGACATGTATATCTCCCTGCCACTAGATATAGTAGTGGCATTGCTGGAGGAAACTAAGGCTAGTGAACAACAGTGTTTTCATCCACGAGAAACAGGAGTCACAAGAAGCAGTTTACCTGGATCTCACGTAGCAGGTAGTCCCGGGGGGTAGCTGGTTCCAGAGAAGTAAGTTTGTGACCATCTGCTGGTGTGTAGTGTGGCAAGGGAGTGCGGAAGGACAGACGCAGGGCGGGGTGGTGGTTTTCAAAGGACTCTTAAAGTCAAGCTGTCCTCTTGTTGCACAGAACCTGCCAGAGGATGTCACTTTTCAGCTGAACTGGTGTTCTGAGCTGGAAAGGTCTTTGTTTTCCTTCAGTTCCAGTTTGGGATCTGGGATCAGCAAAATTTCCAAAATAACAGCTTAAGTTTATTTCCAGGTTTGGGAAACATTTTGAACGAGTTAATGGTTCAGGTTTAGTTTGACTTTTTCTCATAATGGAAGAATGAGAAGTAGGACTTTCTTATTCAATCACTGACATTGATTTTAAACAAGAAACTGCAAAAATATGTCATATGTGCTCTATTATTTAATAAGTTTTTATTTACTGTTAATAAAGTCAACATCACAGATGATTTAATCATAGTGGAAGCCCCTGACTTTGGCCTCAGTGCTCTGAGAGGGCATTCATGTGGTTCTTGGTACAAAACCAAAGTTTTTGTGTCTTTTAGTTACTCTCTTGCTTCAGCCAAATTTCTGCTGGAGCAGCTTTGTTGTGAGACGTTCAGTTCCATACAAGAGGTCGGGTGTGGTGTGCTGCTGTCCCTACATGCAGATCCTATTTGAAAGTCAAGTCTCCGTGTGCATCTGTGTGGTGTGCAAGGCCTGGCCTATGCTTATGTTGTTGCAGCTTGTCTTACTGAGTAACTTGTCTCACTGCTAATGGTGCTGGTTTTCCCCTGAGATCACTTGAGCATTGTCTTAACCCTGGGACTAATACAATCAATTTATGCTTCTACTTTGATTTTGATGTGTAAACAAATGGCTGTAGAAGGGACCCTGCGAAATGCATGCCACCGACTCTGACTTTAATCCCTGGTAAGATGGACTGTAAGTCCATCTCAGAGAGAAAAGTCACTGAGCACATAGTGTCAAACATGATCTGGTGGGAGTCATCATCAGCTTCTGCAGAGGGAAATGCTGCCACACTGACCTGCTCTACCAGCATGTAGTGTGTAGATAAAGAAGAGCCAGTAGAGATACTAAACTCAACTTTCAAAAAGCCATGGCAGTTTTCCTCACCAAACACATCTGCACTGATTCCGGAAAAAAGTTCTTTTACAGATTGAAATCTGGGGAAAAGATAGTATTCAGAGGGTAAGGTATAATCAGGACTTTTCAGGATGGAGAAGATTTGTCAGTGTCATCTCCCAGGGATTAGTGCTGGGATATGTTCTGTTCAACATTGTCATTAGCAACCTGGTAAAGGGAATGAACAGTTAAATTTCCAAGTTTGCCGTTACTGTATTCTCTTGAGTTGCCAAAGGTAGGGAAGTCCAGAATGACATCAGAAAATTGAATAAATGGTTGAAAAGCTGGCAAAAGAGCTTCCATGCAGATAAATGTAAATGTAGAAAAATAATCTCAACTGCCTGTGCAAAGCTGAGCTCAGAACTGACAGGTACAACACAGAAGAAAGATTTTAGAGTTGTCATTGACAACTCTGAACTCATCAGCTCCATGAACTGTGACAGTCAAAAGAGCCAGTAAAATGTTGGGCATCAGCAGGAATGGTGGTACAAGACAGAGGGTATCATTTAATCATTGTATAAAACTGTGCGGCCACATCTCAGTGTATAATTCTGGTCTCCACATGTCGAAAAGGACATAATCAACTTAGAGAACTGTCTTATAAGGAGAGACTAACAAGTCTTCAGTTTGAAGAGGAGAAGGGGGGGGCAGGGAATGATCAAGGTGGGAGGGAAATGATCAAAATTTGCAAAAATACGAAGGCAGCAGATGAGCTGAACTGCTATTCACCAAATCTCACAATGCTAGAACTAGAGGCACAGATGAAAAGACAGGAGGATCAGTTTACAACAGGTTAAAGGAGGTACTTCCTTGTAAGACAAGTAGTGAACTTCTGAAACTTGGTGCTATATGTGAATGTGGATGATAGTTAGACTGCTGCTACCTTCTTACTAAAGTCAGAGATGACATATTATCTTTCCTGTTAGTTCTGTTGGAGTGCAGTATTTATGCTGTGAGAGCAGAAAGACTGGCAGAAATAAGATTGTTTATTTTCTATAAGGTCATGATGTTCAGCTGTTCAACACTGTTTACTCTGTAGGGATATATACAGATAGAGATACATAGAGAGAGAGAGAGTGCACTGTAGCTCTTCTGTTAGGGAAATCCCCTGCCCTCCCACATAACTATACCAACTCTATACCTGCCTCCTCTTCACAGTCTGCACAAACCAAACACAGGCCATCATCTGGCTAATGGAGTCTTAGGATTTGTGGCTGTCAGCAGCCAAAAGCTTATTGACATTTCACCAGGTTTTTGTTATATATGACATCAGGATTTTAAGCTGTGATTTTGCTCCCTCATGGAGTGCTTCTGGAAACTTGATCATGGAATGGTTTGATAGCGTCAGCAGTCTGGCAAATCTGCACCTTCTCCACTTGGACATACATCTAATAATTTCTCTCTGGGAGGATATTTCCAAGTACATTGTGGCAAAAAAATGATCAAATATTGTCTATTTTGATTGCTTCCATGGGAGCAGTAAGAAAGCAAGGAAAGATGCACATTATCTTCCCTGGTAGAATTTTAAACTGTATCTCAAGGTCTGGAATGGGCAGGGGAGAGCAAGCTGTGAGCCATTACTGTGAGAAGGACAAGTGTCCTTCATGGCTGATCAGCCATCAGCTGGATGGTTTTGAATCCCTTATTAACAATTGTTACTAGTAAATGCTGCTTCCAAGGAAAGCAGGATGCTTACCACCTGTGCTCATGGTGGTATCATTAATTGGTACACATGTAACTGTCTCTCACATTTGCTTATGCAGTCTTTTTCACCTTTTGCCACAGAGCTTTGTGATATTGGTGTGCTCTTTAACCCCAACAGCCTCTGGTCGCAATAGTAACTCCTTTCACTTTTTGTCCCTTCTGTGCTGAGCTAAGAGATGTCTTGATGGTGCTAACCCACCCAAAACAGTCGTACATGCTGTCACTTCCAAGTCAGGTTCCTGCATTGTACTCTGCACAAAAGTGCATGGTCTGCCAGCGTGGTAGTGCGGGCCAGTTTGAATGTGTTCCACTTGCACAGCTCTGGCTTCATACCTGGGTCTGGATGTGATTGAAGCTGTTGGATTTAATTAGAAAGTTGTGTCTATTTTGGGGCCTACTTAATCGACTTAGCAATAGCCCTTGTACCCAGACCCTGTCTTACTGTCAGCATAGGTGCCTCCTGATAAATCTCAAAGTGCATTTTTGGTCACTGGAGAGCAGTTAAAATTAATATTTGATAGGTTTCATTATGTCCTGCCACTAGCTGCTGCTGTTATAGGTACTTTAAGAAGAAAGTAAGTAAAACAAGGTGTAGCAAGTCATCTAGTGTTAGCTGGGACTTCATGCCATATAGGGAGGAGTTCTACTACAGAAACTTCCATCAGATACATCTTTTCAAGTGCAGTTTATGCAGTTTTTGTTGCAGAATGTGTAAGAAATGCTCACTGCAAGCATTTCATTTAGTATATATCTCTCTAAAAGCAGAAATGCTTTGAAGTGAAAGGGACAGTTGCAGTAAGTTCTTCCAAGTAATGCATTTGGCTGGGAACCAGGACACAGCACCATTCCTTGCTGCTTGACTGCCCTGCGGTGTCAGCTGGACCATGTGGCTTCACTTCTCTGAGTATAGCTTCTCCATCTGTAAAAAGAGAGTACTGCAGAGCAATTAAAATCTGTGGGTGAAGGGACTTATGTAGGAGTTGCATGTTTTATGCTACAGTTAAGGTAATGCAGGCAATTGTACTGTAAGACAACCTGTGCATCTAGAAATGATCTCCCTGTCATTCACACCTACTTCACCTCTCAGAAAGGTATCAAATACTCTGTTAGCATCATTTTTAATGGTCATCTACACATGCAAAGATTTGCATCACATAATTCTTTCTTTGTCAGAATATAGGTCACCTAGCCAATGAAGTTGCTAAGACTATGAAAAAAAGAGCAGTTTTATCCTCTCAGGGTTGGGGGTTGTTGGTTTTTTTTTAAAAAATAGCTGGATTGTAGTCATATTTGGGAAGATCTCAATGTCTGTCATTCTATGTGATAGCTAGAAGCTGGTCTACAGAAAGATACTGCTTTTTGCATACCTCTTGCACATAACACCACTCAGTCTGCCTTAATCATCTCCTCCAGCTAGAAGATTTAAAGACAGTCTCCTGTCTCAAGAAAGTAGATATGTCAGAATGCCCCAACTTTCTTGTCTGCCTTAGTGGTGGGTTGGGAGGTCTGAGTTCCAGCTGATGCTGCAGACACCTCAGTGTTAGTGTTTTGCATGAAAAAAAGGAAAAGGATGGCAGCTTTTGATACCTGATGTCCTTGATATTGTTGCTGGGCACAGTGGCCTGTCACAAACAACTGAAAAGAAAGATTTCATATTTATTTTCTTCACCATTTTATTTGTGGGCATCAGTTTCTTGAATGTTAAAGAAAATTAGATCATGGCTCAAGATTTCTTTTTTAATGTTTATTTTTACCTTAGCACCTGTGGAACATAGTGCAAGCTATTTGGGGAGCAGAAATGACAATTCCCAGCCAGTTCTCCAATACTTTGTATCAAGCCTTCCTATTTGTCAGGGATGGTGAAAAGTTTAATGTTGAATCTTGTTACAGTAGTTTGCAAAAGTGACTGTCCTCAAGAAAACTTAAGTCCTGCATTTTTCAAATTTTTCAGCTTTATTCTGACAAGTATAAGGATTTCATTTACAGCAGTCTCCTAATATATAGCACATACAGCTGCTTTAAGAGTTTTGGGGCTTGTGCATTAGTCTGCTTAATACAAAGTTCTGGAGACAGGTTATAATAAGTTAAATTGTGATGTTTTAGCAGTTATGGGCCATATTGAATATTTTTTGTACTACTGTGTAAAAGCCAGAGAAAATTTCCATTCCTGTAGCCAAAGCAACACAAAATTTGTTCTCAGTAATTCTGCTACAGAGACAACCTACCCGACAGGTAATAGGGAATGAAAGAACGTTTTACGATTTTGTTTCATGTTAAATTACTTGCAAAAATATATTAAGTTCAGTTACATGACAGGAAAAATGGTTCCTACTAAGTTCAGTGTGACTCTTGCTGTTCTGTACTGGAGAGGCTGCCTAGACAGACAGACAGCTATATGCAAGGCTTTCCACAAGTTCCTCGTCCTGCAGATGTTAATCTATTGACAGTTCCTGTGTGGTGGGAGTTTCTGAATGAGCACTTGCAAACCCCTGCTTTGATTTTCAGAGAAAACAAACAAACAAAAATCAGATCAGATTTCATCCTTCTTGAGTGAATATATAGTACCAAATAGTGTCAAAATTTATGCTTGCTGTTTTTCACATCCCTTTTGTGTCCAAATGTCTTGGTCTAACCACACCATATCTAAATCAAGATTGAGAAAAAAAGGGGTAACGGAAGGGATGTGACAGATCCGCTCCCACTGAGAGCCTAATATTGATCTGCACTGGTCAGGTTGCTCCACACAACGTAAAGCAGAGGAAAGGGTCCTCCACCTTGCACCAGGAGGCCACAGACTTTACGAGTACTTAATCCATTCAGAGATAGCCTCTGGCCTGGGGGCAAATCTGGCTGCCCTCCGTGAAGTCTCTTATATGGAAGTAGAGAGAAGAAAAGATGATGAAACTGGTGCTACAACTCCACCATACACAAGGTGACAAAAAGTAAAGAGCAGCACCAGGAATCCATCGTCTGATGTGCACAGGAAAATAACTTTTTTTTTTTTTTTTTTTTTTTAGTATGTCCATGGTATCCATTGTCAAGATTTCCTTCCAGGAAAGGAAAATGAAATTGTAAAATGGAATCATTTTATAAAGTGAAACCCGAGAGGATATACTTTGTAATAGATCCTTTCAGGTAAAGGGGGCTGTGCCAACTGGAGATGCTGCCTCACACTGAAACAGTATCTAGGCAGCTGATGCAACACATGTCAGTCACAGTGCTTCTTTCCTAGCAGAGTTGCATTCTGATGGACTACTAGGGAAAGTGATTTCCAGTCCTGTGCAATTTCTTTTTGAGAATGCTCTGTCCTCAGAAATAGTGGAAGGTTTATGGAAATTACAGTGGATGCAACCAAATAGTTAGTGCATGCACAATAAAGCAGTGATTGCAGGTACCAAGGAAAATTAGGCTTTTTATAACTCATGTCAGTCTTTGCAAGAGTAGATAATTCCAACTGTTGTCCTTGACCAAATCTGTGCTGCTGAGCACTTGTCCAGCTGGCTGCTGCCTTAAACCCCAGTGCTGGCTGCATTCCAACGGGGAAGCAATTTCCATAAGCATATCATTTATGAAGTGCTTTGGAATCATTCAGGATGAAAGATGCTATGTAAATGTCATGCACTATATTACTTTCAAGACATTAATAACATTTTTTTCTGTTACTTCACCTATCAGACGAACTGAGGACAGAGAGCATGTTATGCATTTTTTGGCCAAGGCAGTTTTAAAAAAATTGTATGTATTGTTCACAGAGCTGAGCTCGCCTTGGTGCTGCTGATCACGTGCTAAAGCAGCAAGTGCTTCCCCTCCCGTTCATACATCAGATCAAGATTTGTACTTTGGCATCATGTACAAGGCGAGACAGCAGCTAACTCCATCCCCCTGGAATCTGTAGTTTAAGGGGAGATTTAGTCCCCCCAGCCACTATTCTGGCCAGTACAAATGCTGCCATCAGCTGCAAGTCTTTGCAGGAGGCACAGTCCTGTTTTAAGGAAGCAGCCAGGTATACAACCTTATTTATACTTACACAGACTTCACTGGGCTTCTTGTAAGATCTTACAGCATTTTTAAATATTTTAGCTATCTGTAGGATACTCTGAGAACCTCCTTTCTGGTTTGGTTTTTGTTTGTTGGGGCTTTTTTGACTCAAAAGAAGTGTATAGGCACACCAGAAAAATAAAACCGTAGTCATGAAGTTATCCAAACAAGAGGAGTGGTTTCTCTGCTTTTTGTCGTTTCGGGTTTATTTTAACCTCAGGAAAAGGTTGCCTGGGATTTTAAGTTTGAGGTGGAAGTGTTGGTCAACTTTAATTCTCTGCAGTCTGCCTCCCTCCTCCCTAGCTGTGGTATCGCTCTGCAGAACATCAAACATCAGAGGGCAATGGTGACCTGTGTTGTTTTAATCTCAGACTAAACGGTTCTTTTGTTTTGTTTTAAAAATGAGCCCTTAACTTCTGTAAGCTCCATTCTTCTCCAGAGCTTTGCAGAAATAAAATACATCAAGAAGGAGGAGGCATAATATGACAAAAGTAGTGGTTTTATTGAAAGAGAGCTTTGTGGTATTTTGCTTTTGAAATGTGTTTAACACAGAGTTTAAGGATTGGCAATTTGTTTAAAGAAATGGGTAAAATATTTAAAACCGCCACTTTATTTAAACTATTGTGCCTCCTTCAGTAAACATTCAGTACATGACTGAACCCTGTATGAACTTGTGCTTGTTGCTGGTTAAATAGATTCTGAGCTTAAATGAAAAGGGGCTGCTATTGAGAACAGGACAAAAAAGTTGCATGTGCATTTTTTTTTTTTATTTGCCCACACACAAGCTCTTACCCCCCAAAATACTGCGTTCACAGGATCTTTTATTAAAACACCAGATTTTTTTTTCCTAGGCCTCAAAGTACTAAACTGAAAGCAAGCTGTTAACAGAAATGAGTAATTATTGAAGCTCTAACAGGCAGCTTTCATTGAAGTTGATTACAGCAGCCATATAATCACTTTTACGGATGCTGTAATCACAGTAGCAGGGAATGCTTGACTTGGTTCTTATTGTTTTCACTCAGGGTGGAGGTAGGGGGCCTGCAACAAACCCGTTTTACCACCTCGGTACAATTTCTGCTGTAAAGGAAATCTACACAGCACTGAATGAAGCAGAGAATCATTTATTCTTTCTTTATTAGCATTTTCTCCTCCCTCATGAGAGTCTGTTGGAGTCAGGAAATTGCTGTTATTCAATATGCAAGCCAGAGGTTGTAATGACCATTTGGGAGGGTATGACCAACAATTACAGCCCTTAATGAATAGGAGTAATCTAGTTGAGACTAAACACTAGTAGCAACTCTGGTGCTGTCTCTGGTTAAATTAAAAGAACAGCAAGGCAAAGGAAGTTAACAAGAATTAATTAGTTAGATCGAACTGAAAACCTACTCATTAGTGATGTTATAGGCAAAGTAAAAGCCTATCTTCAGTGCAATTAGGTAGACAAATGAATTGTACAACTGACTGATTCACACCTGCTAACAGCTAAGGGCTATAGCTGATATGTATGGGATCCACTTTTTACAGTTCATGCATACTTGCATAGTTTAATGGATCTTGCATTCCTGAATTAGCCTTCATTCCTTCACATTTCATTTGTGTATTTGATCCAAACATTAAAGTGTTGCTTACAGATTCTGATGTGATGTGGCTGTCTACAAGATGGCTTTCAGAAGGGTCCATAGAATAGCAACGTCTGCTTAAACTGCACTGCCATACAGAATGGGTCGCAGTTTGCAGATCATTCTTGTTATTTTTTTTTAAACTATTTAAGGATTCATGTACTTGACCAGCTCTCAATTGTGTTGAAAGTGGACAGATCTGCAGAGAGAGATCATGTCATCGGTTAAAATAATAATCCCAGGATTCAGGATTTTGACACTTACGTGAAGAAAAGAATTCGGAAGCAAAGGAAAAAGGCAAAATCCTCAGAGCTGTGGAGTAGCCATTAGGCACCTGCAGGTCTCACTGTCATCACAGGATGCTGTATTTGCAGAGCAGTCTTGGGGATTCATGAAATACAATTATGATTGCAGTGATCAGAAGGAGATTTTTTTTCCTCTCCTCATCCTGCATTTCCTTTTCCTGCTCATGACATTAGTCCTACGCTTAGGCAATGCCTATGTGGGAAACAGGGAGCAGAACCAGACTGCAGTAGCTGGCATACCCTTTCCTGTTCTGCTGCCACATGGGTTGGGATTCAGAGGACACAGTGGTTAATTTGTACACTGTGTTTTTCAGGGGACAAACTGAGAAGTCGTACAGCATCCTCTGATGCTTCTTTCTGCTGGTGTATTCTTCATTCCAGGGTCTTATCTTGGAATTTTCTATTTTGTTAATATTTCACAGGGACACACAGGTCTCTAATGCTTTGTGAGGCTGCCACAATTTCCAGTTCAGCTCTATGTTAGGCAGAAACTCATTTACTTCATTGCCACGCACTCATGTTGTGGACTTAACTCTTTTGGCCCCGTTGCGACACAGAGTTTTGGTTTAAAGAGCTTTTATTTGTGAGCAAGATTGCTCAAAAACAAAGCAGACACGGTGAGAAGTGCATCTGCACCTCAAGTTTTTTTAACAGAGTCTCTTCTTTTTAATATGTCATAGTTTATTTTCTTTTATTTATTTATTTTTAACTGTCTATCTTAAAGAGAAAATTCCCATGAAGTGAGAGAGTTTGCACTGTAGAATAAATAGCTTCTCTGGCTGGGCCAGTTTCAGACTCTTGTTTTCATTTTAAAGGGGGAGGTTTGAATATAAAGTACTTGATTTAAAGATTTTTTTATTATATCTTAACAAATGATATCTCTTATTTACACACAAGAGACTGACTCCCTAAAAAGCTGCCTGGATATGTAAATCTACTGGCCAGATATACACATAAAATGAATTTTTTGGTCTGAAAATCCAAGTAAATGTACCTATTACAACAGAAAGACCCCTTTGAGTCCTCTAAAAGCTTTTTTGGTGTATGGCTTCAATGTATGTTTATGGGGTTTTTTTAAACAAATGGAGCCAAATCCAGGTTTAGTATAATTCTTTATATGTGTGTATATATTTGTAACCCTAGCTTTCACCCAATATTAGAGATAGATGCAGTACCCTTGTTCTAATGGGAGCTGTTTTGATAGAGGTCACTGTTGCTTTCCCATAGCTATTTCCATAGCAGGAACAAAGTCGGCTCCACTAGAAAGAGGCATCCAAAGATGTCTGCGGTGAAGCGAAACATTTCCCCTGTCTTTTGACTCCAGGCTCAAGCTCGTGGGAGGGCAAGACTGGGCACAGGGCTGCATCTCTGGGAAGATCTCACTTTCCAGTAGCCTTTCCAGGCTCCAGTTTCCCGTGGAAGGGCCCAGGGCATTAAAGTCATGAGGAGCTGCAGGACACTGGGAGCTTCCTTCAGTGCCTTCCCTTCCTGCGTCTTGTGGGTGCAGCCAAGCCAAGCAAGGGATTCAAGCAAAACTGTTCTAAAGTTGCATGAGAGCATTTGAACCCAGTATGTTTTTTATGTTGGGACAAGGCTGTAGTCATTTGAAAGTGGCCAAATGCATTTTTATCAAGGTTTGTTTTTAATAAAGTTATTTCCTTGCTGACAGGCAGGTTTTAACCTTCTGGAAAGAGGGGTTTGTAATAGAAATGTTGACACAACCTCCCTCTAGGGGTGCAGTTGCATTGCTGCAATAATAGTGTGTGGGCAATACAGTAATAGGGCACTGACCCATAACTGACAAGAAGCAAAGCTCCAACTGCATTATAAAGGTCATTCTCTTATTTGTGAAAATGAAGTGTATTTTTTTGCTCTACACCCTGAGTTTTCTGTTCTCTCCTCCCTTTCCCACCCCCACCCCAAATCCAAACACTTTATATTTTTAATTCACTAGAGTGTTGAAATTTTTAAGGCTGTTTTAAAAAAAACGTTAAGTACACAGATTAACCGTGGCTCTTACACCAGCTAATCTGTGTTTTGCACAGGATACAAAAAAACCAAGAAGGAAAGCCATTTTTGCCGGTTTTAGGGGGCAACCAAAGTTAGTCATGGTAGTCTCAAGGTTGTCTGCAGTGGTGCTAATGGAGCGTGCTGCGAGCCAGATGCAAAGAGAAAATGGCTCTGAATCTCTTCTGTGTCCACCTGATCTCTATTGCCCATCACAGGATAGGCCTGAAGCTATGAAAACTGCAAGCACAGGAACTAAACCCCATTTGAACTCTGCATGCACAGCCTCTCCCAAGAAGAGCAACCTTCAGTGATTCTCTCACCTTATAACCTTTTTCTTTCAAATGTTTAGGAAGGAGCTCTGCACACAGCCGAGACCAAATGAAGGGGCTATGTGCTGCAGTTTGCCTGAATAGCACCATCAAGGTGCTTTCTAGGATCTGAGAACAGTAACCACAATAGTTGATGTCATGAGACTGATTAAAACTAACTGCCCTGCCTGTGAGGTAGAACATTAATTGAAAATGTGCAATTTGTACAATAGGCAGTAGTTAATTATCTGCTTCTTTGAACTGCTTGGTGTTTGGGATGGCTCTGCCTGTGGGGACCAGAGACATGAAACAAAGACGCAGGCAGTTTGAATGGGTAGTTGATACCATTTAAATGAGTAGAAGCTGTTTTTTAAAAAGTCTGTTTAATTCTTAGTGTAATTTTTAGATCTTATTTATAGTAATACTGGTTGAGGTGCAATTCCCCTATATAGGGGTTGTTGCCACTAGGTTACACAAGATGGCCACCTTAATTTATGCTAAGTGTCAGTATTAAAACCTATTACTTGCTCTATAAACAAATTATTATCAAGTGAGCTACGGAAAAATCATTTTCACTTAGTTGCGGTATAGGCATAGTATATAAGTATAGTCAAATATAAGCATTTCTGACTTAACCCAGTAGAGAGCAGTGGTGTGTATACACACCAGACACATTATGATAATGTTAACATTTAATACATAGATCCTTGGTTACTTCATTTGGGTGGCTTATGGTTTTTTTATCCTCCCCTGTTTCAAGTATAATATGTAGTTTGCAGGCACAAGCACATACACATCGATGCATACAAATTTAGTAAAATGCTTTATTTATTGGAATTCATAACCCAATTCTTCTCTGTTTTCATATGTCAATGATAACCACATGATTGCTGCTGAGTAAAATGTAAAATATCCGATAAACTTTGTCATCATTAGATTCCAAGAATAAAAGCACAAATATTTGACTTAAAACATTTATTTACTTCCTAATTCTATGGTAATTTTTTATGTATATCTCTCTAACTGTATCTGCCTACACAATGAGTAAAGTGTTCATCCATTGTTATCGTTGTTAAGATCAGCACACAGTTAATCAATCACAGAAAATTGTTTTATATCATATGCAAAAGATTATTAATGCCTTATTGTGTAAAAGCTTACCTAAGCTGATGTTCTCAAAACTGTAACATTTAATCACATTTGTCATATTTTGGGGTTTTTGCTGAATATACAAGACTGTGTAACACTAATTAAAACAGTGTGCAACAAAGAACACACTGGGAATATACTGATGAAGAAGACAGATGCACAGAGAGTGACTTCAGTGGAAATTATCTAAACAGTGATTTTTTGGTAAAGGAAGAAAGATCATTCCAAAGCAGAACTCTCTATCTAAGGTCCTCAAAATGTCCAGTAGTTTGAAGTCTATGTTGGGCCCAAAACTGAACAGGAGCTACTAATATACATCCAAAATCTCCTGAGATTTTGGCCCATGGCAACAGGTTTCACATGAAACAGCTGGTCTAAGGTGCTCATATACCACAGTGATGAGTAATGTGTGAGCATGTGGGAAACTTGATGAGTCTCATGAAATTTCTATTATGAAGAAAATGGCAACCTATGAGCACTGTTAAATCTACAACTCAGCTATACTCCTGCTTCACCCTCAAACCCAACCTTATGAGAGGACTGTCCTCTGCCAGTCCTGTTGCTCAGACGCAGGAGTGGGGTACAGCAGCCACATCACAGTCCTCAGTGCCTTCACATGAAAGGTCACGCCACTCGCTGTCTCTGCTGTGTTACTCCTTGGTGTTCAGTTTCCTAGGATGAGTGGTGCTCAGTACAAAGCCAAGCCAAGCAGAGTTTGTGTTGTCTGCCGGGGAAGGA
Organism: Balearica regulorum gibbericeps; assembly: GCF_011004875.1. Classification (NCBI taxonomy): domain Eukaryota; kingdom Metazoa; phylum Chordata; class Aves; order Gruiformes; family Gruidae; genus Balearica; species Balearica regulorum. Next base: position 17,322,436 of record NC_046191.1, on the reverse strand, counting down.
TGATCAGAAAAAAGGCAGAGGTGATTTTTCCAACTCCTTTACTTGAGTCGCATACAAAGTTTTGAGGGTTTATTGGATTCTTGAATGTTTCTGTATTTATTTTAATCTGGCTGATATGGGGAGACTTGATTGCTGGTCTCTGCTCCTTGAGGTGCCTATTTCTGTTCGAGGAGTGTCTCAGACCTGACCATTCATGGAGGAGCAGGAGGACAGGGCTTGCAGGGGAGCACCCTGCCAGCAGGCTGTGTGGCATGGCCAGCTTCATGTGGTGCCTGTGATGGGGTGTTGGTGACAAAACAGCACCAGTGCTGGGCAGCAAGGTCCTGCTGCTCACCCTGCCTCTGCAGAGCCCTGTAGAGCCGAACTTGCAGCTCGTTCCTGCCACACAGGGAATCTCAGGGAGTGGGACAGCAGCAGCTGCTAGTGGGGACAGGGGGGATGGAGAGAGGTGGCTGTGAAGTAAATCACCAAACCCACCTTCTTTGCTCAGGTGGCACGATGGTCCTTAGCCCAGAGCAGAGCTTTCCCTCCCAAGCACCACTGACTAGGAGCTCAAATCGCTCATTTCCTCACAGAATCACAGAATGGTAGGGGTTGGAAGGGACCTCTGGAGATCATCTAGTCTAACCCCCCCTGCTAAAGCAGGTTCACCTTGAGCAGGTTGCAAAGGATTGCATCCAGGTGGGTTTTGAATGTCTCCAGAGAAGGTGACTCTACAACCTCTCTGGGCAGCCTGTTCCAGTGCTCTGTCACCCTCAAAGTGAAGAAGTTTTCTCTTATATTGAGATGGAACTTCCTGTGCTCCAGTTTGCACCTGTTGCCCCTTGTCCTGTTGCTGGGCACCTCTGAAAAGAGTCTGCCCCCATCCTCTTGACACCCACCCTTTAGGTATTTATAAGCGTTGATAAGATCCCCTCTCAGTCTTGTGTTCTCCAGGCTAAACAGTTGCCTTTGTTGAACTTCATTAGGTTCCTCTCCGCCCAGCTATCCAGCCTGTCTAGGTCTCGCCGAATGGCAGCGCAGCCTTCTGGTGTATCAGCCACTCCTCCCAGTTTAGTGTCATCAGCAAACTGGCTGAGGGTACAGTCTGTCCCCTCGTCTAGGTCATTGATGAACGTGTTGAACAAGACTGGACCAGTACTGACCCCTGGGGCACACTGCTAGCTACGGGCCTCCAACTAGACTCTGTGCTGCTTATCACAACCCTCTGAGCTCTGGGTGGGAAACAGTGACAGGCCTGGCAGCAGGAGCTTGGCACAGACATGAGGGGAACTGCCTTCGGCACCCACGTTGGCCTCGGTCCTCAGCTGTTCCCCCTCGCTCTGGCTGGTGTCAGAGCTCTCTTTCTTTCCCCTTGCACTTTCTCTCTTCACAGCATTTTGGTAACTTGGTAGCTAATTAGCAGGCTAAGGGTCTTAGAAGAAATTGAATTACTGACTTTTTATTTCCACAGCCCTTTGAATCCATTACAGCAGTACTCGTTCCCAGCCCAGCACTCTCCTCTGCTGCTGGTACAAGTGTTGATGTGCTGATCAGGGGAATGGTGCCAGCTAAAACTCTCCCAGGAACAGGGAGCGCTTATTTTTAATGTAGAGCCATGGCTGCACAGGGGGACGATGCAGGAATAAAAATCAGTAGCCAGTAGGTGAGTGGTGGCTTAAGAGTTCATGGACTGGTGGCATTGGTAGACTGTTCAAATATAATGCGCTGTAGGGTTACCGAATGCAAAGTTACCTAGGAATGAGTAGTGCCATCTCTGTGTATGGAAAGGGGAAACATGCTCAGGAAAACACCAATTCAGGAAAAGTTTAGGCACTGATCCTGACCTCCAGGTGGCCAAAGTGGCTACTGCAGTCCTTAACAGTGAGCAATAAGGGGGAGATTTTTACCTTTGTGCTCATTATTATGAGGCTACGCTGGGAATCCGTGTTCAGCTTTGGTGTTCCTATTTTAATAAGGAGATTAAGTGCAAAAATAACACTACAAGTTAATTAAGGACCAGACAAAATGTTTTACAGTGAGTGGGGCTTCACAAGATCAGTATATCAGAAAGGTGATTAAGAGATAACAGTATAATGTATGTTCCAGGAAAAAAACCCAAACATTTCCAGGTATTACACTGTATAAGCTGGTAGAGAAGGGCATAACAAGGACTGGTGGCTTCCCAGACAAAGCATGGCAGTCTAATTACAAATAAAGCCCATACTTTTAATGATGAAAGTGATTAAGCATGGGGAGAGGCTACAACAGAAAGGATTACACTCTGTAACCGTTGATTTCTTTTGCAGAAAACATCCAATGCCTGGCAAGTAGTGCCATTCAAATGCAGTTAGCATTCCCCCATGCCTACCTTGATCAGAGAGTCTGACATCTGCCTCTTTCATTTACCTGTTCAGAATTTCCCAAGCTGTTGATGGAAAAGTGTGACACAGCAGAAGAGTGCTGAAATGTGTTACTAAAAATCCTTGTGAGTTTTATTAGTCTTAACTCCATGCAATTCTGGCAGTTAACAGCTCTGAAGGATTAAAGGTTTGGTTGCCTGTAAGGTTTCTGGTTATTGAGACTTTAATTTCCACAATGGCATTTTGTTTCTCTGCAACTGGGACTTGCAATTTTATCCGCATGAAAATAGGAAAATCTTATCGATAATATGGGTGATTGTCTATGGAAACAAAACCTGCTGTGGAGTTACTGCCCTGCAAGATGAAGTTCTTGTTCTTTCTTTTATCTGTAGTTAATGTGATTATTAAAATGTTACATCAAAATTAGAATAAACGTTGCCTGGGAAAAGTCATGTAACTTCAGTGTGAGAGTGGTCCTCTTTTGAGTTTTGTTATGAGCATTTGACTTCGCAAATAATTTTCTAATTTTTTTCACCCCTTGGAACTGTCTGTGGGAGGTTTAGTTTGTTTTTTCTTCTCTGCTCTTCTCTTCCAAGTTGACATTTTTGCAACTATACTCTGGTGCGGTGTATTAGCTCCACTTCTCACTGCGCCAATATATTTTGCTTGGGATAGACATGCATATTTAATAACTAGGAGAAGGATTCTTTCTAGATGCCATAGAATTGGATTATCATCCCATTAGGCATGAGGCCTCCTGTAACCAGGGACACTTAACTTTTGACCTTTGTGAGAAAGATCATTTAATTTAACCACTCTTTGTATACAGCTGAACCAGGTGAATCTGGGAAATTCTCAACTCAGTTTTATGTTTGTTTAACAAATCAGGAAGGGCTTTTAGCTGGAACAGCTGTGATTTTCATCTCTTTTGATACTATCCTAATACATCCTCAAATCCCTGCCTAAGATTTATGTCCCCTATATGGGAAGAATTGCAAGGAGATAGACAGATAGATTAGATAGATTACACTCAACTATATGATATGCCTAGATGTTTATCAAAGCTCTGTAATGACTGTATAAACCTAGATGATAACACAGATTTGGCTATGGCTCAATCTTTAAATTTAAAATGAAAATGTCATTTGAAACCCAAATGAAAGAACACATTTAGCTACACTTTAACAGTACACACAGGTTTGGGGCATATGTGGGTGGTATGTGAGAGTTTCAGACCTCTCTATCTGTACGGCAAATGTACAGTGGGCAATCCCAGCCCACTAAGCCTGTGTAAGTACAAGCAGCATGGATAAGCACAGACCACTCATCCAGGCATGTGAACGGCCTTTGTACTTCCTGAAATATGTCAATGATTGCCTAGTAAAGCCTACAGGTTTGCTGACAAATTGTAAAATTTTGTTAACAGCAGTTATTTGAATCATTACTCAAATGCAGCTAAGGACATGGCTAGGTTCATTTGCAAGATCCAGATTTCCTTTGGGGGTATGGGGAGGAAGAGGGAAGAGACAAAGTGACAAGCAAATTTATTTCTACCATCTTGGTATGTTTGCTTGCAGGTTTACCAGAAGTGCAAAGTGTTTTCTCAATGTCTTATGCACATGCTTGTCTTTAGTAAACAAATTATACCGTTATGGACCGCAATGTGGTCCAAAATCCCATATATTAGTACAAATATCTATGTAGATCTTTATGGAAGCATGTACATTTCTTTGGAGTTTCCTTCAACTATTTAAAATGCATTAAATGCATCGTGTATCTCAATGAAAAAATCACATCCCTGAATTACTATACATCTATTTTCTTATGAGGAAATGGGGCTTTCTTTTCTGACTACCAGCAGTAGCTTTCTGGTAGCATGCAATTTCATGCAGTAAAGTACATTTTCTCTGGGATACCTAGTATAGTTCGTAGCTTTACTTCTACACATGCATCTGACCATTTAGTAAATGATAAATGCAATTTATATGGCCTATTAAGTTCTTTTTGCTCTTATGAAATGAGCAGGAGCCCCATATGCCAGATAATTTGTCCATTCTTAGAAACTATTAAAAATGTCCTGCAAGATTTTCCAAGGGAGAGCTTCCTTATTCATGGGTGTGCTCTTCTTCAATAATGAACTTCTCTGTGAAGTCCAGACACTCATACCTCAAAGTACTTGATTTCAAAGCTGGATTAAGCAGTGGAAGACATTTTACAAGTGGCTAAAAAAGGAAGTCTATCCATCTTTTTTAAATGCCTTTAGAAAACATTTACTTACTATATTTCAAATCTTTTCTACGTGAATAATCACAATGTGAATTATTTTATCTCTTTTCATTTCCATCAATGCTTCACTTCATGGTTACTTCCTTTGTTACACATTCTCATTTTGGCTTTTGAAAACCCAGCAGCAAATGGGTAAAGATTTTACCATTCATCCAGCCTGTAGCCTCCAGTCCAAGGCATTATTAAATGTTGTTCAAATGTTTTCAGGTGTGGTGAATTCAACTCAAATTAATCCCTAGAGAAGAATTTGTTTAATGGACTAAAAGTTGGTGGCAAAGTATTATTTTGTTTCTCTGGTATGTGAATTTTGTTTGATTGATTTCCTAAATATTGAAAACTCAAATCCAGAGATTTTGGAAATCATTTGACTTATTTATAACAACAAAACTGAGTTTCAGTGTTCTATAACAATATCTCTCATAGTGCTACAGGACATACTATCTTAATAGGTAAGCCAGTAAAAATACTGAGCTTCTAACTGCTTTACTTTCTCTTATTTTAAATGCAAGCTAAACTTTATGGCTGTGATGTTACGTTTATCTAACTTTTGGCAAACACATGTCTTTGCAGGATTGTAGCATGTGTTGGTAGAGAAATATAAATCTAGCTTACAAGGGTCATATGGTGGTCTGCATGTGTACACATCATCTTTCTTCTGTTCTCACAAGGACCACCATGGCCTTAACCGAAAAGAAGCATGCTATATAGAAATCTGCCCTGTGTAATGGCGAGGATGTAAGCAAATGCAACAAACTGCCTCATTTTAGCAGTAGAAGATGTATGAAAAAACTTAGCTGTGATTGTTTTGTCCAGACTCAATCTCTGTAAGTTAGCGGGCATGCTTGTATCTGGTTCAAGAATTACAAATGCCGCATAAACATGATAAAACAACCATGAGCTGCTAGGATCTGCTAGCATTATTTATTCAGAACTTGTGGCTGTCCAGCCTCAGATGACCCAGCGTTATCAGACTCTGAAATTAGGAGCATTGGTTTTGAAATTTACCTGTGCTGGATCTGAGTTTTCCTAACATGTAGTTTACACAATAATACTACTTAGAGATCTTTCATTTTTCTACAGAAATTAATTGCCTGTACCACAATGATTTATAGTCAGACTGAACATTATTATTAATTTTCCTGATGATTCTACCAGTGGGCGGCAACAAATCTACTCCTGATAGGACCAGCTTTGAAATGCTGTGAAAACTAAAACGTCCATAAGGTAATAACAACTAATTTTTACCTTAATCAACTTACACTTTAAAAGAATTTAATATAGGGCACTTGTGCCTTGTGGGGAAACTTGTTTGAAACCTACTGTAAGGTGCTGAGTTATTTATGAGAATAATTATACATTTGTTACTTGAGTTTGTACTGGGAAATCAGGCTCTGAAATTAGACCAAAATACCATTAAAAATGAAGTCAGGGTTGTGTATGTTAGAAACTCCAGCACTGAGGTAAATTGTATTTAACAGAGAAAAGAACATCAGTTATCAGGAAATCTTTAACAGAGAAAAGAACAGTGGTTAGTAGGGAATATTAAAGCTTGACAAACTCAGTTCATATTTTCAGGCTTGTTTCTGCTTGCTGATGCCTTTGAACTAGAGTAGGATCACCCCAGTGTTTCTCTGAGCTCCCTGATCACACGAAGGAGTGTGCACACAGCTCTCCCTCTAGACTGACACCTTTCTGCATGGCATGGGCTGCCTTCCCTTTCCAGGCTAGTTCTTAGCTCTGCTGAGCTGTAGCCTTGGGCAGGCCTTTAGCCTGTCTCCCAGACCCAACACCCAAACCTGCGTCCCACTGAGCCGCAGGCACAGTGTCTCTACCTCCCTTAGGCAGGAGAGATGGAGCTGGTCTCGCCTCCCTCCAGAGAAACTCTGTGGATGGTCGCAAAGGATCCAGCTTAATGGGAAGGGGAAGGTGGCCAGCTCTGCACGGAGCAGCCCAGGCCTGCAGAGCAGACATGCACCAAACACAAATTTAAATGGTCAGGCATAATTTCTTATTGCCTGGCAAGATGCAGCCTGGTGCGGAGGCCAGCGGGAGATCCTGGTGAATACCACTTCTAGCCCTGATTTGCTCTCTGGCTGTGGGAAAGTCACTTCCTGGTTCTGGGCCCGAGTATCCTTATCTGCAGAGCGGTACTTCTTCCCCTTGTAAAGCGCTTTGATGTAAGGATGAAAACTGCTGCCTAAGAGACAAATAGTGACAGTATCACTCAGGATGGGTGACAGAGGTGTGACTTTTGGTTGTAGAAACTTACGCACTTTGTGCACGTGGTCTGTTTTTCTCTTCCAATTTTGGAGAAATAATCTGTGCAAAACACTGTCCAGCCTGTAGGGGTTTGCAAGGCCTTGCAGTTACACTACTGTTTACACAGGATTTGCAAAGTGCTTGAAAATTTACCTGTTGTTCCTCATGGAATACAGAGGTACAGAGCTTAGTTGTGCTTTGGCTTCTGTCTGGAAGAGCTTGAAGAAGAATCACAGAGCATATATGACATAGTGTGATCAAATGCCAGAAATATTTTGTTCTTTTTTTCTTCCCGTGATTAGTGGCATTATGCAGTTATGCAAATAATCTGTTATTTATATCTAGACACATTATGCAGTTATGCAAATATTCCATAAATAATTAATATTTCCCACAGTTATTTGGGGGGAAATATTCCCCCAAAGCATGTAACATCAGCTGTTTAATATGCCGCCTGTATTGTACACACTTCTAGTTGTGTCATACCTCAGGTACCTAGCTCAGTGAGGCTCCCAAACTCCACTGCACGGGCCAGTAGCAGTCTTCAGATTCCAGCAGGGCTCTGGCTGATCGTATAGAGTAGACTGTTGTCATGTGTTAGTTTAGCTCCTCTTCTGCCTTCTTTCCATCTGCTTTGTTTGATGTTAGCAATGGCAGAAGGCACTGCAATCCTGGTGTTTGCTGCAGAACACCAGGTAGTTGGTGAGTGAACTCAGAATTATTCATGCTAACTACTTTTAAACATCTCGCTGAACTGCAATTCAGAGCGCAGCACAGGAACCTAAGAGCTAAACTACCCATGAAGAGGAGAGACCTGGGTGCTTTCAGAGCACCTAAAGTTAGCAGCCTAGACCTTAGAAGGGCAGAAAACATACAGTATCTTTTTGTCTGGACTAGGCTATAGGGATGCGTAGCTGGAGTGGGTGGTAGGAGGCTACTGAATCATCTTTAGTCACGTAGTGATGTTATGGAGACATACAGAGAAGGTTTTGAGGGATGTAGTAGTGGTAAAATAGTTAGAAGCAGAAAAGGATATGAGCCAAGCAAGCGAGGAGTTGACTGTGTTCTGCCTGATCAGGCTCTGGTGTGGACCATTCAGATGATGCAGTATTTGCTTGATTTTAACCAAACTGGAATGTTGCTGTCAGAGCCCAGAGGAAATGTCTATTTCCTGCAAGAAGAAAAGAAAATGAAGTCCTGATAACTTTGCTTTTATACTTTTAAAACCATTTTGAAAATGGTTACCCAATGACGGAAGCTCCCACTATTTCTTCCCAATCTGACTCTCCCAGTTAGGAACTGGAGTAAAGAAGGAAATAACAGAGAGGAAGAAAGTACAGAAGTAGGAAAAGTACAAAAAGTAAAAAGTAAGTAGCGATGAGATAAATAATGAGAATACCACACAAAGGAAAATGACAGATAGAAAGGAGTCTGTGTGAAAAGCAGAAGGGGAAGAAGAGGAATAAAAGAAGCAAAACAATAGAAAAACAGAGGTTATGACTAGTTGAGGAGAAGACTACAGTGAAGGATGGAAGAGGCATGGTCAGCGAAATAAATGAACAAGAACCAGTGTTTTGAAACAAGGGGGTAATTGTGACTGGAAAACACCTGAAGAGGGAAAACAATGCCAAAATAGCTGGGGAGAAAGAAACTGAACAAAAAAGAGAGTGGAAAATGCAATAGTATATGCATTTTACGATGTATAAGATTGTGTTAAGATTTAGCGTGATTTTGGGTGTTCATAAATGTGCCACTTTTTCATGTAGATTAGTATTACCCAAAGTCCTGTGTTGCCTATATCACTCTTTGCCTGTATTGCCTTTAAAAGCGGAGTTGATTTCTTAAAGTCAATGAAAGTTTTACCATTTATGGTAAATTTATGCATTTCTCCAGCAGCCCTCTTCCTCTCGTCCCTCCTCCTTCATCCACTCCTTCATACCTGAGTACTGTACTAGATGAATAGGCACCATAAAGAGTAGGACTCATACAGCTCTCATAAAATCCAGCTTCCCAGTGTTCACAAAAGGTTATCTATTCAGGCTCTGCATATCTCCTGCTATCTAATGCAGAGTGAATGCTCTGTTTACATTTCTCATATATTTTCCAATCTGCATAAGTTGCAGTACAGATTAATAGCCCTACAAAAGTTTGACCTTCCATTCATTTTGTGTTAAACCTTCCGTCTGAGGAGACACTTTGTATTTAATGGAGCCAAAATTCTTTTCCCATCATTTCCCAGTGAGAAAAGTGTAATCTGCACGCAGCCCACTTTAGCAGCTGGCTTCCCCTATATCTCATCTATAGAATTAAGAGCAAAGATGGCACAAACCACTGAGCTTGGCCCAGACTTCTCCTAAAGTTCGTTGGGATGCATGCATTTGAGCAAATCTTGTCTGATTTATGTTTCTGGGGGAAATCCAGATGAAATTCACTGGTTATGATAAATGCAAATTAAAACAGACAAATTGTCTGACTTAGCTTTGAATTTTGGGGTTGATTCAAAACCTAAAGTAATGCCACGGATGTATGAAGGGGGATGAAGCCTGTGTGAACAATAGAATACAGTATTTATTGTATTTTAATTGCACGCCATCCAAACCACAGCTCTGTCACCAGCTGTGAAGGAGAAGGTAGAGTGCGGGCTTTATGCTCTGCTCTGATTTGCGCTTTCAAGCGGGTGTCACATAGGCAGGGCAACACCATGTAGGTAGAGGCTACCAGGAACAGGGCACACCAGCTGTGGCTTCAAGTCCCCTCAGCACCCGATCTTTGAGGAAGATGCCAATGGAGAGGGGGTGTGCAGTGGCCGCAGCAGCCTGACTTTACACCCAGTGTAAGAGGTGCCTGCGGACAACTAGTTGAACAACTTCCACCGCTTCAGTGCCAGGACTGCCACAAGGGGATGGAGGGCACCAAGCACGTAGTTCCTGCAGTGCAGGATGCTGACAGCCCAGCCTGAAGGAATCCAGTTGGGTTTTAATTTTAGCTCTAGTATTTCTTGCCATGTAAACAATAGGCAGTGTCTTGAGGAGAAGACAGTGTGAGAAGAAACAAATCATTGTGTGGGGGTGATGGAAGGTTGGAGAATGTTGATTTTAGTGGGAACTGCTAAGCACTGAAAACAACATGTTGTCTCCTAGTTAGGCTTGTAAAATAAAAGGGAGTAGTCTGTACACACCGCTGTGGCAAAAGTCCTAATTTCTCTGTAGCCAAACGTGTCTCTAACATACATTAGAGTCCCTGGGACATTTAAAGCAGAATTGTGTCCTGCTCTGAAAAGCCCAGGACTAAACAGGGAGGGAGCCAGATGTTCTGGCAAGATGGTGTCTGGCTTTTCCAGGCAACAGGGGAGGAGAGCTCAGTCCTCCAGATCTGTCTGTGGCCAAGAAGAAAGGTTCACCCTAAAGAGGATCAGCTCTTGGCTGCCAGCTGGGCCAGGGCTTGTCCTGTCTTGGGGCTAAAACTCATCTGTGCTGAAAGTGGAAGGATTTCTTTGAAGCCCATGGAAGCTATATCAAATCTTTTACCAAGTGAACCAAGGGTACTTTTCCAAGTGGTGCTTGTTGATTTGTACTTTGTTATCACTAGGGATTAACTTTTCAACAACTAAAGTTTGTCGGTTTGGGTTTGGTCATTTGTGGTTTGGATTTTGTTTGGTTAGGCTTTGTGTGCTTTGGTGGCAAGAATTAATGCTGTTGAATTTTATAATTACTTAAAATATAAAGGTCATACAGAATATTTACTGATTTAGCATCATAGGAGAAAGAAGAATTGTGCTGGAGAAGAGCTGAATTTATCTGGAAGTTCTCTTCTATGTTTTGTGCTTATTTTCCTTTTTCTTGTACTCTTTGTTAGAGATCTGATTTCTAGAATAGCGGAGATTTCCTTGAAATGAAAATGTTTAAAGGAATCCACTAACCATTGTCCTTGTTAGTTGGAAATGAATGCTTATTGATCAGAAATATTGATCTAGCACTTTAGATTAAAACAATACTTTTGGTAGCGCAGTCAAAAGAGTTTAAAGACTAAAGTAAAAATGTAACTTCCACTGGCTACCTAGTGATCGATCGTAACTGATACCACTGCCTTGGAACATAAGTTTACTGTGACATCTCTTATCTGCACTGAAGAGTTTGCCCTCATTGCTTTGTGCATTATGTATAAATGATTGATGTCAGCTTTATCATTTTTTAGAAACAACTTTCATTGTCTCCTGTGCATTTGCAGTGCTGAAAATTACTTATATTAAAGAATTTCTCAGCCAGAATGTAGTAATTAAGAATAAGAACAGTCTTCAATAGCTCCCGCCTCCGTCTGCTGTTACATCCGTATAGCATAGCCCAGAAATAAACAGCCTCTGGTAACTCTTAAGTGGCTGTATAGGCCAAATTTTCTCGGTCCACCTTTATGACCTCATTCACTTCAGCAAAGGTGGGTAGGTGTGACCAGTCACTGAACTTGCCTCATATCCCTTCTACCAGAGCAAATACTTGCTAGTGGAAAAAAAAGGTCAGAAACATTATAAACAAACTCTGAAATATGATGAAGATTGGACACAACACTTCTACTATTACTGTTACAGGAAAAGAAAAAAAAAAACATTATCTGGATAACGTAAGGAGCCTGGGAGCCTGTTGCCCATCAGAATTTATTGGGGACTTGATGCAAAAGTAGACAAATGAGGTTGTTAAGAGACCCTTTAACTGGAGGCCATAAGAGTTTGTGCAGCCGTGTGTCATGCCTGCCTCTAAAAAGCAATGTGAAATGCTCTGAACTAAAAAATCCTTGTGCCTGGCTTTCAGAGCAGCAGTCCTGCGGCTGTTAAGAAAAAATATGTGCCTGCTGGGACTGATAATAGCTGATCATCATCACCTATCCCATTGCAATGCTTCTCAGTACACTTTATTTTTTCAGCAAACAGAGAATGTATATTTTGCTTTTGCATGAGGCTAGATTACAAAAAATACTACGCTTACATAATAGTGTAGCAATTCTTTTACCACTAGCATATACATCTGCTAACACACAATCAATGACAAATATCTATATCTCTATATAGAAAAATACAAATATTGAATGAATTGATTCACTTGCTTTTCCTTGTAAGTTAAACATATCTTTCAATGCTGCTACGTCTTGCTAAGACCAGTAATGGAGACAGAGACACTCAATGATTCTCTTTAGACATGAAAAATTAGGAGGCAAGTGTATTCAGCACATGATGAGAACCTGAATATTTTCTCTGGAATGAAAGTGTGTTTGTATGTGAGTCCTGAGTCCCAAGGAACCCCAGGGCAAAATTAACTTAAAAATGGAACCTCATGTTCATCTTCAAAATTCTAAACCAAGGTGTTTCTTCCCTGCCTCTGCTCCTAAGCAGAAGTCATTCTCATATACTGCTCTGTTATTGCATGAAGTTTTCACTGGCCAAGAGAAGGCCGACAGAGGGTGGAATGGTGATTCCCAAATCTCCTTACAAAAGCAAACTGAATTTAGAGCACTCCTGCATTTCATGGCAGTGGGAGCAACTCTGGGTTTCCAGGTAGTAAACAGAAGAAAAATTTAACCCACTGGGTCTGATTCTTCACACCAGGCATTTCCCAATGACGTTGTATCATGAGAATATCGGTATAAAAGCATGGAGAAGCACATTCTCCAGATTTTGCAGTATTTGCAAAGAAGTAAGACATGACTTACCAGTAAATGTCTATCTGTGGTTTTTATTCTGGTTAAGAGTGATCTTTCCAGCTGTTCAGACAGGACTGCTGATTCATATATTTGCCCATGTTTTGATTTTTATTTTAAGCCACCATTCCAGGCATTAATGTGTTAATTGTCAGGGTTGTATAAATTTTAGTAAAGCTATATTATTTTTGCATGGCAACTATTAAAAATATTTTTCATCTTAATTTCACAAGGGATGCTGAGACTTTCAGAGTTTTTCCCTCTTGCAGAAGGGAATAATTTAGATTTCCTTCCATCCCTGTCAGAAGTTGAACAGACGAACAAACAGATTCTTCAGAGACAATTTTTACACAAAGTTACATCCATCCAATTCAATTATAAATTAAATTGACTAACGAACCATAGCTCATTATGGGAATCAATTACTCAGAACTGTCTTTGGACCAAAAATGTGGAAAATAAAAAATAATGGTCATACTTCAATATACCAGATTGTCAGTGTTTGAAAGCTCTGTTTTTCTCTAGCTTGGCATAGACCATCGCCAAAAAGAAATGATAATCATTTGTTTTACTGCTTGTAGAGATGTTCCTGCTTTATGAAGACTAGTTAATTCTTGAGTTTGATCTCTTTGGGACCAGCACCTCAGGCTTTTTTGAGATGACAGGCCAACCCTGGAGTAATGTCATCACATGGGGATCTTTCAGATCAACTTATGCAAATGTGTTATTAAAAGAAGCCACATTTTAGCCTGTGGTGCAACCCGAACAATAGTAGTGGAAAATGCTGTGAGGTAGCATTGGAGGCATTTTCTTAATAAAATCATTCTTGTGACATAGTTGTAGTTGGCACACCCCTCTGGAGTGTTTTTAGCTGAAATGTGTACTAAAAGTAAATGTCATAAAGACAGAGAAACGAACTCTGTTAGTTTAAGACTGGTGCGAAATGATGACGAAGGATTAAAGTCCCTAAATAAAGCCCTTAGTGCAGAGGAATGAAGGCATACAGAGTAGCTGTTTAGTATAGCTGGTAGTATCATTTGGATAAAATATGCTGGCCTGGGCAGTGTTGAGGGCAACACACACAGAAGCACGTGGTGGGTCACTGCACCAGCACACAAGGATAGCTCCAGCGCTGCTCCGAAGCATCAGCCTGCCAGGAAGCAAGGAGAGCAGAGCTCCTTGGAGGTTTCACCACTTCTCCTTCTGCCATAGCTTCCCGTCGGCTGGTATGTGGAGAAAAGCAAGTCAAGTAAAATGCTTTTTACAGTTCATGTGTAAAACTTTAAAACTGTAAAACCCCCATTGCTGAAATCTCTAACAGCTAAGCGTTTTGCTGATATAACTCAATGTATGTAATTCAGCAGGATTAAAAAAAAGTTCTTCACTGGTGCTTAGTTGTTACAAGACATTGTGAATGAGATAATCCTAATCTGTGTGAAGTATGCTTCATTGCTTATTTATTTAAAAACCATTTCTATCTGATATATTGTATAAAACCTTGTTGTATCTTCTCCCTTCTCTTCCGTCCCGCAGGCAGGGCGGGAGGGCTGCCTCTGTCCTTAGGGCTGGCTGTGCTCTCGCAGAAGCAGCTTTCGTGAATGGGAGCAGGTCTGACGGAAAGCAGGCTGGAAATCAGGCAGCCAGTCTTACCCTGAGTTTGCTTTACACTGAACAGTTCAAATTGAGGCTTAGCTGGAAAGTCTAATAGGTTAATGACCTGTGCCTTCCTCGCCACCATTATTTCTTATAATCGATCAGAATTTTAAAAGCATATTTCTAATATGCATCAAATGTTGAATATTAATGATTTGCAGAAATATTTTGCATTAGGGACGTGCTTACTAGAATACCAGTGTTATCAGACAGCCAAGACTTTTCCTCTTGGTAATTCCTTTTCCCCGCTGTACCCTTTTTGCACTGATCGGTAAAGAGTTTTAGGCTGTGAGTTTGAAATGGGACTGGCATTGCAGCCTGGTGGTTCTTGGCAAACTCCGCTGCTGCTTTAATTTTAACCAATTAGAACAGCCAATCTTCCTTAGATCAGAAATATATTAAAAGATATCACATTCAAAGGCTGGACGAGCACGCCATTAATTAGGGCTGTGTGGCAAAGGGACTGCCCTCAACTGTCACCAGGGCTATGGTGGGCACCCCTGCCCACCTGTTGCGGGCAGAAGGGCTCAGCGGCCACGGCAGCTCCTGCGCGAGGCCTCTCAGTGGCCCGTGGGGAATTTGCACTAATTAGAATTAGTTGTCCCTCTGCAGTCCGGCTCCTGACACAAATTGCATTCTGCAGCTTTTTGTTCCACTTGAGTTCACAGACAAAATAGCCCGTGCCATGTTTGAAATGAAGCAAGGCAATATGAAAGGGTTTTGTGTAATTGGTTAATATACTTTAACATTTTAACTAATATCTTTGGTGTTGGTTTCTTGAAAAGAAACGTGTCTGCTTTCTTCTTCTTTTACTTAATAATTATTTATGATTGCACCATGGGTAATTTTAATACGAGCTTGTTCAGGTGTCTTTAAATCATTGTTGGGCTTGACTGCATGTGTAAGGAAACAAGTGACCTTTAAAGATGATAGTTTGAAGCAGAAGCCGTGGTAATGGGGAGCTGCAAGAAGTACACACTGCAGTGGCAACAAGAAAGAGACCTTTCACACTTATCAAGAGAATAACTTTATTGAATCATACAACCAATAAAGAGAAATTGTTTTCAAAAAAAAAAAGGAAAGGGCAAGTAAGAAGGTAAAGGGAACAGTCTGTTGATGAAAATATGGAGAAAGATAGAGCGACAGCAAAAGTTGGGAAGTTTCACTCATATGCCACTAGTGGAAATGAGAAATCCTGTGCACTGCAGAGGATGACAGCAGTAGAGCAGCTCATCTGCGTGGTGGCACATCTGCCACCCCAGAGCCAATGGTGGCACCTCAGGGACCTACCTGGGAAGGTGGTGCGATGGGTAACAGGCCTCTCACCAAGCACTGGGAATGGGATGAAAATTACAATTGGCTATCCTCGTGCAAATTCAAAAAAAGTCACAAGAACTGCACCAGAGAGGCAGTAAATCATGAGCAGCCCTTAAATGCTCTTGGGTGTTGCTGGATGATGAATCAGCCACCCACCTTTATTACCCCCTGGGATGGTAGAACACACAGGTCAGTCTGTCAGAGAGTCTTTATCTTGATATTGGTGGTGGTCAGGTTTCAGAAGCGTAATCAAGGCCTAGACTAGTCTCTTTGTTGTCCAAGAAAAGAGGAAAGAGTAGAGCAGGAATGCCCATGAGTTTGCAGAGCTGGTAGAATTAGAGCAGGTGAAATCTGCATGACTGCAGTCTACTCTGTGTTGGATTCCACATCCCTTGTCTGTACAGGGGTATTTTGTGTCTCTGCTATTGGTGGCAATACATATTTTTTGATAAAATTGTAGAAATGTCCAGAAATGCTTTTCAGATGTTGCAGAACTAATGGGCATGAGGGTTACTGTCAGCCCATTGATGATCCCAAATATTTTACTTAATGGATTTTTTTAAACTTTTCTTCATGTGTATTTTCCCTTGCAAAAGAATGTCCAAAGTTCCAGTAACAAAGTTCCACATTTTAACCCAAGTAAATTACCAGTAACCATTATTACATAAAGGTATGGGTTTTTTAAATTGCTAATTGCTGGCTTGATCCTGATCTAATTAACATCAATGGTACATTTCTGCTGTGTGTAAAGGAAGTAGAGTAACTAAGCAATAGGCCCTTTCCTCTGTCTCTATTCATGATATATCTCTGAAATTATAAGTTTCTTCAAATTTATTCATTATTTGAATTTCATTTCCTATCTAGCATTTATTGACATTACATTCCACATCCTGTTAGTACATCTAGATTCATTTATTAAGCTGTTGCTTAGTTATGATGATGGTATTTTGCCAAACCCATGCATTCAAAAAAAGCATGAATCAGAAATCCTAAAATTATGAAACTAGGCTAAATCGTGAGATTTGTGTTAAGTGCATTTTGGCTCTTTTTATCTCTTTAGTGTTTGTATACAGTGTGTATATACACAGAATACACAGTGTGTGTGTGTATTCATTTTTTCAAAGTTTCCTCTGTAACAAGGGCTAGAAATACCATTTTTTTTAATGGCAGCTGAACTTGTTATCTTGCCACGTGACTCTAGAAGCTCACTAAGTATCACAAGTCACATCAGTATTTCAGTAAAATCAAGCTCCCTGGTCCTTTTGTGGTTAGTCATATGTCTTACACTCTGGTCTTCTTGTTTCTTGTTCTCAAATCAAGCAAGCACACCCATATATATAGCCCTACACATAAGCACCACATTCAATTCCGTGTGGCTTTGTGTGATTTTGAAATCCACTTCCTATAGATCCATACTGCAGAAATCCATCCCTGGGATGGCACAGTGCTAAAGCTTTTATTTCATTTTTGAAGATCTGCTCCACTGTGATTTTAAACCAGAGAGAAAAGCTTGCTTTTAAGAAAGAATATATTTCTCTGTTTACTAATCCTTGTCCCATGGATATTACTCTATTGTCAAGGAGTAAAAATAGATATGGTATTTGGAATTTTATGCCACTTCAGCCCACCACCCCTTTGTAGTCTCTCGTCAAGGAGATTAGACGGGTAAATGTCTGTGTACTGAATAAATTACTTCTGCTACAAGCAAACTAGGAGGTTAACCAAACGCTCAGAATTGGCACCAACTGCTGACCATGTTAGTCATTACCACTTAGGAAACACAAGGTGTGTTATATTATCAGAGCAGAGGTGCCAACTCAGTTAACTCCATCACTGCTGTTCTACAAAGGGGATGTATCAGCTGAAACACTTTAGTGGTCCAGCTTGGCTCACCTATTCTGTCATTTCAAAATGTGATCCTGACACTGCCGAAGAGGCAGCAGCAGCCCAGAAGTGTATGTACGGACAAGAAACAAAGAATTCTACTCAGAGGCAATCAGACTCTGCAAGTGCAAATCGTAGAGGCAGCCAGTGAGCGTACTAGGGTCGCGTGTGGTTCGGCCCCTTTGTTCCCTACTCCCTCTTTTCCTAATGGGAGATGCAACCAACAGAAAATCCAGACCCATCTTAATGCAAGCAATTTTCCTATTAGTGCCACATGTCTTGTTTGCTGTTTGGTAAACCTTGTCCCAGCAAGAGAACCTCAGTTTTGCTTGAACAATGCACTGTATTAAAAGCTCTGTCAATCCTCCCCAGAGGTTGAGCTCTGCTGGGCAGAAAGAAGGAATTGCAGTACTGAAGCAGCTGGCTCAAAAAGTATTTCAGTTAAGAACAGAAGTTGCTAAATGAAGTACAGAGGAGATGGTCTGATTCCAGCTTTAAAAGCATATGAAGAGCTCCCACTTGAATTCCTGCAATTTCAAGGATTTCTGGCCACAACCACATCACATTTCTAAGTCACCTATTTGGGATATGGTAAAATTAAAACCAGTACTGAGTCCCAGAGCACCACCAATGTGTCCTGCAGCCTCTATGTATTCTCCCTCTCCTCATCACACAATAGAGAGAGAAAGGGGATAATTTTCAATGGGCCAAACACATTGTAGGATTTCATGGGTCACATTTAGTTCATTTGTCCCCCATTGGCCACCTCTGGGTTAGTGACTACTATAAACCATTCTGGGTTTCTCTTCTTCCTTCTCCTCCTCTTCCTCCTCCTCCTCTTCTTTTCCTTCCTCTTCTTCTTCTGTCTCCCCTCCCCCCAATCTCATAATGACATCTAGGTGTCCAAGGGACCTTACACAGGGAGGAAAGAAAAAGAATTTTGTATTTGGTCAAATGTGATGCTCCTTAGCTCCAGCATAGCTAATCTTCTGTGTGTGACCTTTCTAGCTTGGTTTTCAAGTACATGGCCATTTTTTTCTGAAAAGCTGTCTGTTGCAAAACATGCTGCTAAAAGGAGAATAAAATAATTTGTCAAAATTGTATGAATTTGTAATTCATAATAGGCAACAGCAATTTAAGGAAATAGTTTTCTGCTACTGACACTGCTGTCAAAATAAATGTGGGGAGGATAATTATAGTAATTAACAAAATAGTTAATTACACTTTGTCATCAGATAAGATTTAGTTTGATTTCGGATTAGGAGTAGATCAATACCAAATGTCTCACTGTACATATCTGATTATTACTACATGGCTAGACCAGAAGTCATGTATCAGTTTTCCAAATCATGCAAAGCAATGGGAAAATATTACCTCAACAGCCAGCTGTTCTGCAGTTCCCATCCTTCAAGGTGCATCTTCACCTACATAGCTCTGAAGTCTTACATCATATTCTGCTCTGCAGGACTTGGCATCCTGCTGCATCTGGGATACTTTTGATGACGACAAGGGATGCTAAAAAGCATGAACATCCTCACTAGAAAGTAACACTCTCCGGTTGTATGGGAAGCTGTGGCAAACCTGGGCAGTTCAGGCCTGTGTAATATAGAAGGAAAAAGGTCCCTGTATGAATGGGTGACTAAAAATGACGTTCAGGTAAGTGTGAGGCGATAGGGTATCGACCACACTTCTATAAGTGGTCATGAGAGTCCAGTATTATTTGGGGATACCTATCCCAGATGAACATGTATACATGGTTTTCTCCTCAGCCCTCTTCAACGTATGCTTAGCCTGAAAGGAAGTTTCCAACACTGGGAAAGCATCCCGGGAAAAATCTACGCACACAAAGAAATTTCTTTTTCCAATTTCTATACCATCACTCAGAAATGCAGCTCTAAATCCAGTCAATTGGTCAACTTTCTTATCTTTTGCAGGACAAAAAGGCTAAAAGTAAAGATGAAAGTGTTGTGATTGTGTTAGATGACAAGAAGTTGATCTAATCTATTGCTTTGTGAACCACCTCCACCCTCTTCCATCAGCCCGTCCTCTGCATTCCACAGTTCCTGACAAGAAGAGGCAGTTAGTCTTTCTCCTTGATTTTATCAATGATCATAAAAACCAGGATCTAGCAAATCATGTAATCTTTTGTATAAGAATCAACTCTCATAGCCTAGTAATTCTGTCTGTTTCACGTCTCAGTAGAAAATAGATTGGGGAAATACAATTTCTCAAGGGCAAAATACAGATTTCTGAAAGCACCTCAGTGACTCTGGGGTCTGGATTCCATTGAAAACCAAAGATATTTATGCTCCTAATACTCTTATATTTGGGACTTTAAATTTCTAAGTCATATGAGTGCTTTTGAAGTGGATACTGTTGTAATCCCATTCTACTGATGCAAACCCATACAGACTCTTTACCTGATTAAAAACTGTTCCAGTAATTGAATTTGAAATGTGTCATTTTTTACATTTGCTGACATTTCTGGGCCTGCTAATGGTTGTATGTCATTGGCATTCCAGGCAACTGCTAGGAAATAGCCTGTAAGTTGCTCTGGGCAGCAAGGGAAAAGTGTTGACCCTCACTATTACTCTCGCTCCACCAACTCAGGGTGGCTGATCTAGGTCTTGTGCAGTGCTGGGTGCATGAGCATGGTACAGTTAGCAGCCAAGATATGGCATGATGAACCTCAGGAGGCCAATAAGAATATTCACATTGTCTGTGCAGAGCATTGTAGCTCAGGTATGTGATACAATACAGTAGCTGGTAGGTTCACTACAATTTTGATGAAAAAATAGGCAAGATTTTCCTTTACTTACTCCTCTTGTCCCCTCTTTAGACATATTGCGCTTCCTTAAAGCATGGTTGTCCCAGATGCCACGATCCTAAGTGTGATGCGATCTGAAGCTTAGATCAGATCATCAAACCAGCAGGCAGCTGTCAAAAGGGCCATTCCCTCCCACATGCAGTGGTGACCTCCTGCCGTCTCCCCTGCATGGGTGCTGCAGCTCATGTGGTGGCACAGCTGAGACAGATACAGCCACTTGATCCTGCCGGAAACCAGCCCAGCCCAAAGGAAAGATTTCTCTCCAGCCAGGTCAGTTCCCTGATCAGGCTGAAGCATGGTAAGGTGAGCACTTGTGCCAGCATCGCTGGACACTGGGAGGAGGGGACATACAGCCAGGATCCTAGGGGAGGACAGGACTCCCTCAGCTTATACTGATTGATGGTCTCTCCCCAGCCAAGCTGCATTGTCTTTTAGCACCCAGAGGGCTGGTAATACATTTGCATACTTTCCCAAACTTGAACTTTTGGGAAAACCCACTGTCATTACAACAAAAGTTTTTGCTAATTTAATGCAGACTGAGCAAATAGGTAAAGAACATTATGGGTGGAAACAGGGACAAAAATGTGTTTACATAGGCAAGATGTATGTGTGCCTGGATAGTTCTGAGTCAATTAAAATGCTTTCTTTTGAAATAAGTAGCAGGAGTATTGAATTCAGTGTGAGGTTCAACACTGACTTCAGTGGGAGATGGATCTGAGCAATTGATCCTGTGGAACCATAGGTAGTAGTCAAAGTTGGGGGGGGGTTAATGCATTTCTGCAGCCATGGAATTTACCACATAATCCACCAACTCCTATAAAACAGCAGGAAAAACAGGCTTTTATTTTCATGAAGTAAAATTTGGTTTGTGATCTGCCTGATTTTCACAGATAGACTTCCAAACCAAAAAGTCTTTCTGAATAAGTAAACAACATGTAAGAACACCCTTGTGAAGCATTAATCCTGAAGTCTAGTAACAGCAATGCAGAGGCATTCTGTGGGGACTATAGTTTGTCAGTATGCTTAGCCTTCATTATCAGAGATTTTCAGCTGCAGACATCAGGATGGGAAGCTGAAGTGTGACAGATGCTTGCTGTCAGAGTTTGCTGCTTTACAGATCCCCTCTGTTGTTCCTGACATCAGGGAAGTTAGTTGTGTCCGTTCTCCATTCCAGAATTCTCAACTGCTTCCCATGCCATACTGGATTTCTAAAAACCCGAGCATGTTGCCAGCAAGATGTCCAAACTGCTTGGCTTGTCCAGTGTAGGTATGATAAGTTAAAAAAAAAAAAGTGTGACAAGTTTCTAACCAGGGATATGACGCAGTCATCCCAAAGCAACAAACCCCACAAAGCAGGAGCTCGGCCGCTGCCTTTAGGCCCAGCTGGCTGCAGAGCGTGAGAGGCCTTAGTAACAGCACTGTGATGCTATTGCAGTATGCAGCAGGGCTTAAATGGTAAACAGAGAACAAGGAGAACTTCCTTTCCCCTTCTGTCCTCTCCCCAGATGTACAGTGTTAGGTTACTTAATTAATTTTAACAAGGGAATGACATTCCCCCTCCATTTGTGCCTTGTCTTGAAAGGAAGCAATGTACTAATATCAGTTTCAGCACATGATCCCCTGCAAAAAGAATGCTGGGCCAGATCCTGCCAAAATCAGTAGCAAAATCTCCTTTCAGAAAGAATTGAGATTGGTCTGTGGTAAGAAATAGCACAGTTCTGGAGAACTCTAATTAATCTATGAGGTACTCAATGTCTGCAAAATTGTTCTTAGAAACTAAGATCTGGGCACCTTTGCTTGGAAGTGCTATTTATATCTTTGTATGCCTCTGCATGCAATAAAAGCCAGCATAAAAACATATAATTAGAGCAGCTTCTAATTGGAATGGCAGGAATTAGGAAAGGAGGATAACAGCCAAAGTAAAAAACACATAGGGACAAAAGCAAAGTGCTCTGTAGTACAGCACAAAAAGAATGCTAGTGCTGGAGTAAACTCTTCTGCTGAAGTGGCTACTTAAAAGTGATGGCCAAACAAAGGACAGTTGAGGTGGGTAAATGAAAGGAGACCTTGCAAGCTACAATATACCAAAATAAAAAATCCTCTGCAAACTGTACTGCCTTTCGGGAGGGTGAGGGGGCTGATAAGGTTTATTTACACTTTTAAAAAGCACTGCCAATCCCAATTTATCAGTTACTGTCTTGTGACAATTTATTCATTGTTCACCGTTAGAAGCTAGAAGTTACATAGGAAACATGATTGGTGATAGCTTCTCTATTTCAATATGGTATAATAGAGATAACACAGTGCCCAAAAGCTCTACAGCTGCCTTTTGTCTGCTTTGTCTCTTTTCATTACTCTATCAGAATCTTCATTTAATATAATCCAAAAAAGCAAGGTAATTGCTTCACTTATCAGTTATCATCGCACTCGCATACTTATCATGTCAAAATTATTTATGTGGATGGCCAGGTTGATCTTGCTGCATTTAGAAGCTTAAAATTTGAATAACTGTTCTGCCAGTTAGGTTATCAAAATTGCAGCATAAGCAATGAGTTCTTCTTTCTGGATCTTCAAGGGAGAATAGGGAGCATCTCATTGCAGGACTAGTTTACCCGTGGCTGAACACCGCTCCAAGGAGACTTACAGCAATTCTGTAGCCTGGCACTCTGAGTGCTGGGGACAGACTTTATTTGCTAGATGAACAGTAAATAAAAATGTCATGATATAAATAGAGACAATAGAGAGACACATAAAGGGGCATTGTCAAGGTTGTCATAGGTCCCAAATTAAAATGATAATTTATAGACCTGTGCAATTCTTTCTTGGTTTGTCCCTTCTTTTGAAACATGTTTCATAGCTCTTTTTCTATATCATTTTTATTTCTTTATGATTTTGGTAGATGGTAACTCACCTGCTTGAAAACCCCAGAGGCTGAAATAAAACAAAGCATGCAAGTTCGGAAAGTCATTTTAACAACTTTTTTTTAATATAAAAGAAATTTCCTTCAGCCAAGCTCTTGGGACACCTTCAGAAAGGGTAACAGAGAAAAGCCTATCACAAACAGATAAAAATAATATAAAAAGGAATGTGCAAACATTTTTTTCCAACACAGGTGGTGAATTCATGGCATTGCTGTCCTTTCGTCACATTACTCAGGCAAGAACCTCTTCATCATAGCCCCTCAGTAGCACACTGCAGACCACTGGACATTTTCACGTGAATGACTTCTCCCAAAAATTCATTGTTGAAGGTGGACAATTTGTTATTCACACATTTGTCATTCTCATAATAACGACTGTCCCCAAAGGTTTTGGCTTTTCAGTAAGTGAGCAGAATAAATCCCAAGTGACTGAGGAGGTCAATCACCCACCCTGCCGACTGCAGATCGGCCCATCACAAGACCTTCACATGGAAGAAGTCCTGAGCAATCCACAACACACAGAGTAGTATCTGTGCAAATTAGTTTGCATCTATATGAAAAAGAAGGGAGGGGGTGTTTAACATCGGAGAAGTCACTCTCCATTTATAAATCCTTTGCATACAGAGAATGGCTAAGTTTGATGAGATTTTAATTATGTTTTCTAACCTGTGTGTTCCCAGAATGATTTCGCTGCCCTGCTTCTTACGTAGCAGCAGTTGTGGCAGGTTGCGCTACTGGCAGTGACCAGCTGTGGCACCATGAGGAGGGAGAGGGACAAACAGCTTTTAGCTCTACATCAAGTCTTGTACCACTTTCAGCTGGCCTATGTGTTACAGTTGGGGCGTTTATATTCTAGACAATCTGCTTGTCATATTCCTCCATTTTTAAGAAACTGGTTGGATCTATCACGAGACTGTCGGTGTCCCAGCACGTGAACAAGCTCCTGAGTCGCAGACAGAAAAGACAAATAGAGCTCTTTGGTGGCTGTTGCTGTGATTTTTTGGCTGGGTATGAAACCATTCTATCACAACTCCCTTTGGCAATAATTACTACAGCCTCTGAGACTTAGTAAATCTTGGGTAAAAGTCACAGCAGAGAAAAGGGCAGAGTTTGAAATCCAAATAGTAATTTCTCAATAGGTTGCAATACCAAAATTATGTGGGCTAAACAGAGATCCTGTGCCCAGCTCAGCACTCAGGGTACTTTTATGGCTTGTGTTTCAGGGCCTCAGTGATGTTTCAGCCCAGCTATTTTGTGTTCTTTGGACTTCTGTGCATTTTATTTACCCTACACCGTAACAGCAGGCTTTACATTCAACACTCATCTCATGTAATGATTACTCATTCAATTAGTGGCAAACAGCAGAGAGTAATGTTTGTGATTTTTATTTCCCAATCTCTGTTCCCTGGGGGGGTTCTAAAATATATTTTATAAGTGTATCCAGGCAGTCATTATCCAGATCAAGTTATGGGTTTTGTAACTTCACTCAATGTATTTGATTGAAACATCATAACTCTTTCCAGGACAAAGGCTTGTAACAGTACAGATGCAGGGAACAGAGAGGTCAGCAGTTGACAGCTGGGTGGTTGGGAGACACACAATCACAATATTCCCCAAGTTATTACAAAAATATTTAACTGAACAATGATGGAAGAAAGTAAAAAAACCTAGTAAACATTAAAAGTAAACATAATTGTTGCAAATTTAATTAAATTCTCTGCTGTCTTTGATGTGATGGCTGATCTGTAAGTCTTTCAATTTCTTTGCTTTAATATCAGCATTTCCTCAGTCTAAACCTTTTTGAGATGGTAGCATTTTATCTCAATTATTGCTTTTTCTCCATCAGTCTTTAAATATAATCTCATTTGCCTTCATGGATACTGTAACCCTTCTGAACAGCTTTTAACCTTTTTAAAAATCGCCTTGACCTGAGGATGCCCAAAGTTTTTTCTTCTTCCTCCTCTGATTTTTTTAATGCAATATTGAATAATAGAAATTGGACAGATGAGTGATTTCCTGTCCAGAGACCTGCATGTATAGCTTAGGATGCTAGAACAGAATTTTGTTTGAATAATAAAAAAATTAAAATACCTCTATCTAGCTTTCTGCTAGCAAAGAACCTTCAGCTTTGACCTCCATTTCAGTGGCAGCATTGTAGCCTCTGCCACCACAATATTAGCTTTATCTTTTCAAAGGGAAAAAAAAAAGCTTTCTTTGTACAGTAGCACATTAGCTTCAAAGAGCACTTACCCTAAGAGTCCAGCTCATCCTTCTGGTAAATTTAAGAAATACTCAGCTTAAGATTGTCTGTTTCAATCATGGATAATGTAGATAACTTTGTGTCTAAATGTTACAAAGGAAGCTTTATGTCTGCTTTGTCTTTTCTCCCCACCCTTTCAGTTTTATTTTCTCATTTAGTGTCTAATGAAGATGCAGGCTAATGGAAGAATGATACATGAGTACAACTAACCCTCCTGGAATTTGGTTGTAAATGTAAAAGTTGCTACTCGCCATGATTTTGGTAGCTGTGTGTGTCTTAGATGGCAGGGGTGGGGGACAGATATCTCACACGCCTTACACCTACCGAGTCAATGGTGTGCTCTTTCTGTCACCAACCTGACCAAGCAAGCTCAGTGCTGCACTGGCCATAGCTACGGTCGCTACATCTGCCAACCTCGTGTCAGCTGGCATTTCCTTTACTTGCTTGCATGTGAGAGAGGTATAGACACTTTCTGAATCAGCTGGCAGTGTGCACACCAAGCAGTAACACTCTGGAAGGCTTTTCCCCAGTGAAACCTGCCATCTATACTGCCAGTCTGTGATAAGTGTGCCAACTCAATGGCATAAGGGTTTTCTGGTACCCTCCCTTGAGCTATCATTGCAACAAGCATCCGCTCCTTCGCTTCCCTTCCTACATACACACACAGTCTGAGCATCAACATTCAGAAACTTGCTTTCCACTGCAATTACAATTACCTATCCCAAGCAGCGATGCTTAAAATTGAACTATGGTTCACGAGAGCAAAAGGCTATACCTGTGAGCACCCTAATGTGTTAAACAACCATGCCAGGTAGCATTACATGTATCTAGCAGCAGCTACTTAAAAAGACCATCTGCCAAAAGAGGTTGGTTTCCTATTCTAAGTTCTCATACTTGTAGTTTTAAGAGAAAACAGTGAGTTTAAGAAGTTGATGATTAGGTTCAACTACATCTCCCTAGACCCAGGCAGCAGCTTTATTGCTCAAAATAGAGCATGTTTAATAGAAAGTAGGAAAAGACTAGCTGCAGTGATCTTGCCCTGGATGAACACACACAGACACATGTGTATAGCTGAGGATTTACTTGGAAGTGTCTTTATGCTGTTTGTGAATTATTTCACTCGAATTATGATTGCCTTAAATGATATATATTTTGAGAGCGTAACATTGCAAAAGTAAACTTGAACAAAAAGGGTATTTATTCTTCAGATTTAAAATTAATTTCCTGTATTTTTTCTGGGTTTTTTATCCTATCTAAGCTGTAACCCTTATGAAAAGAAAAATGAGAAAGTATTTCTTTACACTGAGACGGTATCAGATGAATATAAATGTAATGGTTTCTATAAATGTTAACCCACTGCAACACTCTGTCCCAGAACTAAAGATCTGCAGACTGTTTTAGGTTAAGTTACTGCTCCTCTCCATGTTAGGTAATCCAATGTCATTTAAGTAAAATAAATTGGAACTACTCAAGGAATAAAAAGAGGTGAAAGTGCAGAATCTGGTTTGGATAAAAGTTTAATTCTTCAGTTCCAAGTGACATAGCCCTTACAGGAAGCAGAGCAAACTCAGACAGGAGTGGCCAAGTAATGAAGATGGATGCATCTTGTTATCAGCAAGCCATTTACTAGGGCTTGATGTAACCTTAAACATTGCAGATAGCTCAATGGCACTTGCCACTAAGCCTCTAATTAATGAATAGCAGGCCCTAAATTAACAATGTGCATTTACAGATGAATTCTGGGCTCTCATTAAATGATGTTCAAATATCAAGCAGTAACAGTTAGGTTTATTCCTTCTGGATTACTGTATACAGTGTTTGTTTGCTGGGAGTTTTCACAGGAGGTTTTGTGTGCTCAACTGCTGTGAGCCCAGGTGCACTTCAGGAAAGGGTATAGTTCACTCAAGGAGGGCAAGACAGAGTAGCTGTAAAGCAGGCATTGTAACACCTGTGCAGCAATTTAAGGAGGATTAGAATGATCCTCTATTCAGCCTTAACTGCAGTGGGGAAAAGGGCTTGATTGCTTGGAGCTGTTCTCAAACCTCCATTTTATATTACCCTCCTTTGCAGTATCCACACGGTGCCTCCAAGGTGACCTGGAACAGTACCCAGGAGGGTTCAATGGTGGAATATTTTTTAGTAAATGACTAGTTCCTCCACAGCTCACATGGAAGTATTGCTGTGGAAGTGGTCTTGCACCTGGTGTCCTGGCTCCTTGGTCAAGGAGACAGAGAGATAAGGAGCTCAGGTTGAAATCTGCACTTTAACATGTATGTACCAATCAAATGGTATTTTAGAACAATAATAGTGCTAATTATTTCAGTGATCTTACTGTAACATTGTGCTTTAGAAGAAACAACAGTACAGCTATAAGAAATGTAGCAGAGCATGTTGCCACATCTGCTAAGTCATGTCTATATCAAATCAGAAGAATTTTAAATCACCTACTGTGCTGAACTGTAATGCAAGCGAGCGAGAATGAGCCTTTCAGAAATATTGGTGTAAATTGGGATTGAGGTCAAACAGGCAAAGCTGATTTAAGCAAAGTCAGAATTGAATCCAAGGTCCCTGAAAAATTAGACAGACTGTTCTCTGTAAATGGAAAGATAACTATGATTTTCTGGGCACAGATCCTTTCAGACCAGTAAGTTCAGTATTCAGCAATGTGAAGTTTTCTGCAATATGAATGTTCTCATTGATGTGCCATCCAGCTACTACTGCATGATAAGTTCAGCGATACTATCTTAAAAAAAAAAAAAGAGGGGCTAGAGAATAAACAGTGTCTTTCTGAAAGGCATCCTGCACATCATCTTATCCCAGGACTGTTCTCCAAGTCAGAAAAGTTTTAATGCAATACCAGTCTGCTCTGATGTAAAATTACTAATATGATTGGCATTCCTGTAGCATTACATACAGAAGAGAAACATCCACTCTGAGGCAGAGCGCACTTTCAACTGCGCCTGCAAACATTTGGGGTTTGTGCACAGGCTGTCTAAGCAGGATCCCATGCACATTCCACATAATCCAATGCCATGCATCCAGTTCCATTTATGGGCAAAATGAAACACAGGCTCTTCTTTCTATGGATCGTTCCCACATCAGCCCTTTCAAAGTTCAATGTGGACAAATTTAGGAAAAGGGCACTCCCATATCTTCATGCAAGCTGTACAAACCTAGCATTTTGCAGACTTAAAATCTTAAAAAAAGCAAGCACTTAACTTTTACTTAATAAAAGAGTATTCTGTAGAAAAGATTTTGGCTGAGATTTTCCTTTGTGATTTGTTGATAGAACATAGGAAAAGCAACTGTCTTGTGCACCTTTCCCAGCTTCTTTTCACTGTAGAGGACTAAATGCATACAATACTGCACATGTGTAAGGTGATCCTGTTACGGTATCTGAGAGTTGCTTTCTTTTATCTTTGGACAAAAAACTTTATTTGAATGACAAAACTGTATTATCTCTCTTGAAGAGAAAGCTCTTCCTCCCTTTTTTTTTTGTCATGTCCTTATAGAATTCTCTCTCAAGCTTTCCCTAGCGTCCTCTTTCTCTTTGCAACTATTTTAAAAAAAACCAGGAATCCATAAATCGGCAACAAGTATTCTTAGTTAAACAGTAATAAGGTGAACAGCAAGTATAGGAGCTTTCCTGTGCTGTGAAATGCCAGAAAAATGCAGTGGAGTTTATTTGGTAGGATGGCTCTTTTTTGGATCATTACTACTTATTAATAACAGTACGAGCATCTGGTGGTCTGAATGTAGTTTGAAAAAAATGTGTAAAATCACAGTAAAACTGTTAATATGGGTTTCTTAGAGTTCTGAGTATTCATCCCTCTTATTTCTCCCATACATGCACCTCAGTGTTAGTTGGCAGCATTTGAACTATAGTTTTGTATTTCTAGAAGTGTCCTTGCTCCCCTTTTCCAGTCCACAGGAGCACAATAACTGCAGCAGGGTTTGTAGAGGCACACATTAATTTCAGTTTAGTCCTGCAAGCTACATTCCTTTCTGAACATGTTTTAACCTGACATCATGTTCTTCCTCAAACTTCTCACAAATAAAGATGTGATTCATATAAACTTCCACTCTCCCCAAGCTCTGCCAATTCTTCATTTGCTTTTGGCAGACTTTCTGGGCACTTCTGATCCTAGACAGGAATGAGAAACTCAGCACCTTCCATGTGCTGTACCACAGGCTGCATGGCAGTGTCAGGGGGCTGCAGACCACAGCAAATCCCCTTTCTGAGCAGAATGCCTGGCTTAGAGACCATGGCATAGGTTGTTTCATGAACAGCAATTACTCTGCGCAGTACGGGTGGCACAGGAGGCTCCCAAAGATGGCACAGTTCACCATGGACCAGGAGAAGGAATGGGGTTGTTTTGTTTCTGTCAAAGAGCTGCCCCACTCTGCCTGCTGCCACAGACCTCCTGTGGGAGGAGAGAAGGGGCTCTGTTTTGTCCATGTCAGACTTCACCTAGTTTTGTTGGGCCTCTACATCCTTTGGAAAAACATACCTATTTTTTGATTTTAATGGATTATATTCCTTAATGCAATGAGCTACATGTTCTGCTTGAAAGAACAGTCATTACTACCCCTGCCGCTTTCCTCAGTACAGACAAAGGAGTTTAAAGTTATTGTCAAGTTTATTCCTTGTTGTGCTGCTTAATGAGCCAGACTGTGCCATACTTTTTGGTTCAGAGCCTGGTGAACAGGCTCTTCCCATGGGATTAATGCTTGATTTTCTGTTGCTTTGCCTTTGAGTTGTCACATGTCCCTAAGTGAAAAGCTGTCAGATCTCCTGAAAAAGCCTTTACGCTTTATGGACATAGACATGCCACTAACCAAGATACAAAGCAGAGCCTGAAAGTAAGGTGAGGTATTAAGTGAGGTGGAGCTAGTGACCAACTATGTGAGACTGCTTTACTCCCAAAGTCCTAGTGAAGAAACACCCAAAGGCCTAAAATCTTCTTTTGCATATTTGCAAGTATAAAGATAGCAATAAATTATCTACAAAACAAGCAGAAGTAGTAATGGAATCCACAGAAATAAGAGATCCCAAAACTCTGGAAGGATAACATCAGAGAGTGAACTAAGACAGAGAAAGAGAAAAAGAAATCAAAACTAAAACAAAAAAGAAGATGAAGAAAAGTGGAAAGGGCTGAGTGGTAGGTGCACTTTACAGAAGCTTTTCTGTCCTTGGAAGTAGTATATCATTTACTGCAGCTCAAGTATGATATCCATTTATCATAAAACCAATATGGGGTATCATGCAGACCATCTGTGAGTCTTTCCAAGGGTGAAACAGACAGTATAAATTGTCTGCAAGTGTCAAGGCAGAGGGGCCACGACTCTTGCAATGCAGCAGAGCAATCCCCTGGCAGCAGAACCACCCCCCGCCAGCAATTTGCAGGATGTGCTTAATCCAGTTTAATTTGTTTGAACAAGTAAATTCAAATACATATAGCTAGGAGCCATCCCAGGTCCAGATTAGCCACTCTGTAGAAATTCTCTGTAGAAATTCTGGGCAGAAATTACAGTATTCGTAGCAAACCCAAAAATTATGTGGAGAAGCTTGTAAATTAAGGTGTTTTAAATAACACTGGGCTAATATCAGAACTCTAAAGATGTAGAAGAGATTGTTTTCTGAATTATGAGTTGGAGCAGCAGTGATGTTGCACCTGTTTACATCAGCTGAGGCTATAACCTAAGCTGTTTTTCATATATTTTTCCTTATTGCAGTTTACAGTGAACCTTGGAAGCCCACAAGTGAAACCTGCTTCCTTATATATGTAATTTTTTTTTCTCTATCAAACATTCTCCCTGGCATGTTACTGTAGAACTGTTTCTGTATACTAGGTTCCAGGCATTGCACTTCTTTAAAACATATACAAAACATTAAAAAGGGAGACTGTTGTCCCAAGGAGTTGGTAACAGGACATAGAGGCCTCACCTCTCTAATTCTCTCTTCAAGTAGGTCAGTTTTAGGCTACAGTAGTGATCCAAATCCAGCCGAGATCAGTAGTGAGATTACAACTGGGCTATGAGTAATTTATTCGTTTGTTTGTTTCAGCAAGCATATCTGTGGGCTGATCACATTATCTTGCGTCTTTTTGCCATTCACATTTGTTTTGCCAAATCTCTTCCAAGAAACATTAATCCATCACATTATCCGATTGCTCAGCCATTACAGGCCAGGTAACTCAGGTACAACTGATTCCATTGCCGGATTTGATAAAACCCTATGTGTGTGTCTCATTTGGAAATGTGCTCTGTAGGAATTATGATTAGTACAGATGTTGCTTCTTACTTTGTGAGAGCACAATGTCAGCAAATTTATTTAAAATGTAAAATAGTCCATATATTTACACTGTATGTTTTACGTTACACCCAATGGGTGAGGCCAAAACCATCCCAATTACCTGCCCTTGACCCAGTAGTCAGTATAAAAGAAGACAGTGATTTTACTCAAATTCTCTTTTTTTTTTTTTTAATTGAGAGCCAAAGATTAAATAACAGCCCCTAGATACAAAAGTTGAGATGGGAAACGTGTGGAGGTGCCGTTAAGGATCTGCCAATCCTTTCTGCCCTTCCTTCCCCTGCAGCGCACACTGGGCTCTGTCCTGCACTGAATGCAGCCTTCGCTCTGTGCTGCAGTGCTTTCTGACTGAGAGTCACCAAGTCATTGCACTTGTTCATTTCAGTCCTGATTAGATCCGTAGCACAGGGAGGAAAGCTGTAAATGTAAAGATGAAAATTATCACCCATCTTTATTCTGGTAAACACCTAGAATCCCACAGCTGGATACTGCAGAAGACCTAATAATCTTTTCTTTAATATTGGCTGCATACTGAGTGTAGTCATAGGCTCAAGGCCTCTTTTTCAGACCCTTTTCAGGACTTTGGGCTACGGAAATGGTTTTACTCAGAGTTGACA
Organism: Balearica regulorum gibbericeps; assembly: GCF_011004875.1. Lineage (NCBI taxonomy): Eukaryota > Metazoa > Chordata > Aves > Gruiformes > Gruidae > Balearica > Balearica regulorum. The sequence continues at coordinate 17,290,073 of NC_046191.1, read as the reverse complement.
TCCGGAGTAGCTGACCTGCCGCTTCTGGTGTTGGAGCCCCAGCAGAGACTGCCGGGAGGCACCTCTGGGGCAGACACCAAGGGCAGCAGAGCAGCATGGAGTTTAGCCACAGCATTCATCTGTGTACTTTTGGAGCTGGCAAGTCAGTGTAAGTGCTCATCAGCCATACCCAGGCACAGGTTCTTTGATGTGTGGCATGGAGTGAGTTTCTAATATTCATGCCTTCAAATAGGGCCTAAGTTTGCCTAACAGTAAGCGCTCAGCAGTCTATTTGACAATTCAAATGGAGTTGAAAAGCTGGTTCCTGGCTTAATTTCTTTTGCTCAGACCAATAGTTCTATTGTTCTTAGAAAAGAATTGTCTTTCATCACAAATAAACTACCAAATGTTCATATGGGCAGTAGAACTGAAAAGCAGTTTTCAAATAAAATAGATGTTTTTGTGCTTAGTGCTGGAGGTGGCCATGTTGCTGAAAAATTATTTTGTCTGTGATGCCAACCATATGACAATTAACTCAGCAGAGGAGAGTGTGTGAATCCATTTCCAACCTGTTTTAATAATGGAGTAACAACCAAAATGCTTTCTCCAGTGGTTAAACCAATATTAAATGCGCCTAGAAACTTGTTTACAGGCTTTTCCACTGGGTTTGTCTATTGCCAGTGCCGTGAAGGACATCAATTTTCAGTAAGACAACCGCCTCCAGCACTGGGATTGGAAACGCCAATTGTAATTAAAACTTTTTTTTAAGCAAATGCTTTTTGCAGTTTAATTATGGCAAGAAACGCTTCTTGTTTTGTGAACTTCCAGACTGTTGAACTCAGCAAAACTCTGTTTGGCATTCAGCAGGCAAGTCCTGTCCTTGCTCATGTCGGTGGTGCGCTTACTACTCCAAACACAACACTGGATATTCAGCCTTAAATAAAATCTGAACAAACTGTACTGCACCCAGGTTAAATGTGCTGTAAACAATGATTGTTTGCGACCCACATTTAATCCTAACCATGGGTTATGTATATTTTCCTTCTTTGATATTTTTGCTGTAATCACCATTCAAGTCACACAACCTATCAAAAGTGTAGATATAAACTACAGTCATTTTATATGTTTCTAAACTATGAAAACAGAAAGAGAAAAGTAATCTCACAACAACTAAATGTTTTCTATTTTCCAAAGACTCTTATTGATGACATTTCTCCCTGCACTGCTGTTTCTGCAATCACATAGCAACACAGCCCTTGAAATAACTTTTTGGTACTCAGTATATAAGGTACAACATTTGGAGAAACTGATTCCACTCAAATGCCACCTGTTTAAATGCTAAATGGCATCAAAACCAAAAAGAAAAAAAGAATGACAGTCCAGTGGAGGAGGCCACTCCCCTGTTTGGATGACTGAGTTCTATTCAGCTATTAGTCCTTTTTTCTTGAGTTTCAAACCAAATGACAAGCAAGTGGGTGTAGCAGAGTTAACTTGGTACAGTGCCTGACCATCTCATAGCTTGCCCTCCTACAATCCTTCACAGGATTCAGGCTTGCTAAGACCCTGTTCTGTTCTCTATCGAGACATGCTTGCAGCCTCCTCAGACTGTTTCTAAATATTGCCATTTCAGCTTTTAAACTATGCATTTGAGAATCTGCTTCTAGCAGGGCCCAGCTGGACTGCTTTTTAGGAAGCATCAATATATTTTGAGTCAGAAGAGCAACGGCGATGAGACAAACATCTAACATCCAAACACTGTCAAACTTAGAGAATTTCAGATCTTCATCTAAACTCTATGGTTTAACCTCCCTTTCCTTCAGGAATGAATCTGCATTTTTCTGAGCTGCCCTTTTTTTCCAAGTTTAAGGCTCTCTCTAAAGGCCATACTGCTCCTCTATTCTTGTAACTGCACAATAAATTGAGTGTGGTCCTACTACTGAAGCAGGAGCCTCTCCTTGCAGTGCTCCCCTACCCCACTTCAGTTTCTCCCAACTAGCGAATCCCAGTTCTCTGTGCTGCCAGAGCAATAAGGTGGTTATCAGCTCGCCTACCAAGTGGTGGCTGGGAGTGAGTTCCAGATTTTTACATCTTAAGACTTTTCACCCCTGTGTAGAATTCATGTCTGAGCATGTATAGGATTTAACTGCTGGGCATGAAGAGGCCTGAGGAAAGACTGCCACAGATATTGAATATCTCCGGCAGCATCATTCACGGCAGAGAAAAGTTCTTGTCCAGTCAGGAAATGCAGAGATAAGGGTTGACCTTACTGAGTGATGGAGTTGGCTATCATGTTTGCAAGAGCAAAGCAGAAGTGGCCAGTGCCATACGTTTCAATGCAAATGCACGTTTATTAAGTTCAGGGTTATTCAGCTCTACAGCCTGCCTTGGGCTCACCTCTAGAGAAAGTTCAAGCAGGGGGAATACCATTAAGGAGGAATCAGAGGTTCAAAGGAAGATGTTGAGAGACATGGAGCTGCATATAGTAAGAAGCAAGAGAAGGCAGAAAAGGCAATGCAAGAGGTTGTTATTATTCCTTTAATGAGCAGAAGTTCTTTTCAGGATGCTTTACTTTTCTGAGTCTTGCACATTTTGCAGTTGTATTCAAGTGTGGAAAAGGGAGAGCTCCTCTTTTTCCTCTTTTCTGAGCATAACGTATCATTCTCTGTGCTATCTAAGCTATGAAATTAGCACTAGCAGCTATAATACAGAAGAGCCACAAAAGAATTTGCAGTCCCAAGCCTTCTGAAGTCGGTATGGCCTATTATGGATAGTCCTTGTAACACAGCCCTGAAGGGAAGCAATATGCCTGACTGATGTCAACTTTCAGTGAAAGTTTCTTCTGTGCTTCCACAACATGCAACACTAGATTGAGCATCTGATTGAGACCACCTAGAAATTCTCTCATGCCATCAATTATTTTTAGTCTATGAATCTTGCAATTTCTCACCGCAAGGTTTGTGACCACCCTAAGTATTAGTGGTAGTGAAGTCAGCAGGACATACAATGTGGTCAGATCTCCCTTCCACACCAGCTTTTCCCATACCAAGATTGCAGGAGAATATGTTCATTGTGGGCTGATTTTGAACAGGTTTTCTATCTAGAAAGGCAGAGACAAGTAGAAGATATTGTCAGTCAATGTTCAGTGGCTTCAGTGACAAAACCTATTGCTTCACTGCCATGGGTACATAGTGGTATTGAAAGATACCGGTCATTGTTTCCCCCAAAACAGAAGTTTTCTCCAGTGTCACTAAGTGTACATCTGAAATACTGAGATGAATTATACTAAGCCACGTAATGTACAGGTTTCATTGTCATACAAAATACATGTGTACGGTTATTATAATAACAATGCCACTATACTGTGAAATATTTGTATGCCATCTTCCATTCATATCAGCTGTATAGGATGTCGAGTATGTTGCCCTTGCAATAATTTTAGGAATGTAATATTTTCAAGTTCAGGAAGTTAACAACTTGGGCTTTTTGCTTTGCACGTCGTAACCTTTTATGTTATCATTTGGTGAGGTGAAGACACAGAGACGCATAAATTGGAGACCTCAGGTCTGTGATTATGTTATTGCTGACCCTCGTCACATCTAACATTACACTGTGCAGCACTGCTCACAGGAAAAAAAACCTACCCAGAGAGAGGAGGCGAAATGTAACTTGTTCACTTGAGAATAGTTATGTTTTGATAGGTATAAATCAGGATAGTTATGCTGAAGTCAGTGTTACATCACTGAGGATTTAGTTACAATATCTTCCCAATCTGCTTTGTAGATGGAAAATACATATAGGCCCAAGTTCATTTTTTGCTGGGACACCTCATGTAGCATAAATCCTAAAAAGCAACCCTAAAGAAGGGAGCTCTTCTTAATGACTTCACACTTACCCTCTTCCTGCAACCACCAAAAGAGGCATGCTGGGTCTTCCTGATGTCCAGCTGCCATAACACCTCTGGAGTCAGAGCTCAACAAGTGACTTGAGCGCAGCCCACCAGCCGCTCTATCTTGCAGCAGGACACGGGCCAGCAGGCAGCTGGCCCAGGCTCCAGTGAGCACAAAAGGGCTCAAAGGATGGCATTACCCACATACGGGCACCTTCCGGATCCTGATGTCTGCTTCTTGGCCATGCTGTCTGATACCATGGCAGTCTTTTAACTCACAAGGTTGTTGTGTCTGTGGTGCTGTCAGCTCAGGATATTTGGGGAAGGGGTCTCCTCCTCGAATTACATTTTCCAAATGCAGGACAGAGCCATGTGTGCTGTGATCAGTCCTGGGGAGTCTGTGAGTGGTGGTACATGCTCTACAACACCAGCTGTAACAGGGAATGACTTTCCCATACACCGGTATAATTTGATTCATGAAGCAGATTTCATTCATCTGCTTTTTAAAACTAGCCAGGGAATCTGAAAGTTGATGCAGGCACACAAACAGCAGCAGAACCGGGCCCTTTAAGGCTTTATCTTCAGAGACATGGCATCCCAACTAACCTTCAAGAGAATGAAGATTCACAGTGCCAGTGTCTAATAACTGTATCTCACTCCATTACAGGTATTTCAAGGCCATTCTGTGTAAACAGTGTGCGTTGCTTTGTGTCTTAATCTGTAAAACAACCAAATATCTTGGTTGCAGATATATGTTAAGGTTTAATGCATCTCCTGCCATAAAAGTGTTGCTCAAGACTAATGAACAAACAAATGTTTGCTTAAACCCCTTTGTGAAAGTCAAACAAGCTTTCAACAACTATTCATGTATTTATTGTCAGATGTGAGTCATCACTTAGGTGCCTGGCCCTGTGCTGTTAGCAGCTAATGCCAATAGTTTCACAGCATTTCTTCACTCATTTTTCCCTCTTTTTGCCCCCACTTCCAGCACAATCTCCAGCAAGAACCTGTCTGACGAGTCTTTTGTCAATGGCAGAACTGGCTCTCCTTCCATGGGGTTGGAGACATGGTGCAGCCGATGCCCTTGCTGTCTTTGAGGTGAGGGTGGCATTTTGGGTTCCACCTCAGCCTCATGGTCCACACAACAGCTGTTTGCTTCAGCACCACCCTTGTGATCCTGCTGACCAAGTGAGCGCAAGCACAGCCATCTCTTTTCCCTCTCCCTGGCTTTCCAGGGAAGCTAGTGGGGGGCTCAGGCTCAGTGCGTATCCTCTTCCAGATGTAGGTGTGCCAGCAGTGGGGCTATCTTCCTTCCAGCAGCTTGTCACCACTCCTTTGCCAAAAGTTAGCATCTCCTTCCAAGCTGTCAGCTAAGCTGTTCTCGAGGGCACTTCCTAACCAGTCTCAATCACAATGAATTGGTTTACCCTGAAAAATTGAAATACCGGGGCTTTGCTAACCAGCCCCATATCTGGGGCAGCGGCCAGTTCAGCAGATGTAGCTGCAGCTGGAGGAGAATGGACATCTCTACCCACAGACTCAGCAGCATCTGAAAAGTTCCCATAGGATTCACCTTCCTAGTACATACTGTGGACTTAGGAGGTGGAATAAGAACAGAGACTTATTTCTTGTGTTACTGGGTGGCATTAAAATCATGTGTCAATGCTTGCTTTATTTTTATTCTGCTACTAAGCAAGCTGAAGGCTTTAAGGATATTTTTTGTTCTGCTGTGTTGGAGTGGTCTACCCAGGATGGAAAAGAAAATCAATGTTTCAGGGTTGCGTAACTGTGAGGTTTTTTCTTGTGTTGCTTGTTTCATTATGAGGAAGGAATTAAAAATCCCTCCTAGACAGTACTTAAAATATCAAAGTCATTGTTTAATGCCTTTGAGTCACTGTACAACTAATTCAATTGCACAGTGTAGTGCAGTTTCACGGTATGTGAAACGCAGATAGTAGAGAGGAATGATTGGAACGTTGAATAAACACAGCATTAGTTTGCAAAGTCTGAAACTTTCTGATGACTTCTTTTGCAATGATCCAGCACAACAGCTCATCAGCAAAAGTGAGAGCAGGGACTTGTAAATCCAGAGCCCCTACCTCCTCCATCTAAGCTAAGGTAGCTGGGCCAGTGCTGGCAGGAGGCTCTTCTCTCTCCTATGAACCAGCCAGGGGAGGTGGGTCAGGCCAGCACTGGCTGTCAGCAGCTTTTGGTGAGGTAGACAAGGTCAAAGCTCTGATAACGGCCATAGCTTTGCAGGACTCTTCACCAGGGAATGAATGTCGGGTGGTTAGGGACCAAGGCAGCAGAAGGCTTGGCCACAAGGCACAGTCAATCTGGCCCCCTGTACCTTGAAACTGGTGCTGTGTTGGACACCCAGTAACCTACAGAGACTAGGGGTGCTTGGTGACAGGGCAGAGATTGCAGCTCTTGTGATGCTGTGAGTAAAGGGTCATTTTGTGGTCAGCCTGGTGCATCTGACTTCACACCTAAACCTAAAAGATGATGATACAGGACGTCCTCCAAATACACCGGGGGTTAGTAGGGAAAGGTACAGATCCCTCTGCCTGATTTGTGTGAGTCCTGTTGCCATCATAAAGGAGATCGTCCCAGACATTTACTGAATTTGTCTTTGTACCAGCTTTGTGAGGTAAAGCAGTAATTTTTTACGAATGACAGTCTGAGGCACAGAGAGGCTTCAGCTTTGCCTTTCCTGTCACTTTAAGGGAGGTATTAGCAGTGTAGACCTATCTGGGTTGGCTTTCATTTAACTAGGTGTGGTAATATTTTGCCCACAGATTCAAAGTTTCTTCTGATGCAGGCTTTATGTGGGTAGAAACAACCAGACCTGGGGCCCTATCTGCTCTCTGAAAACACCCATTAGCCTCCTCATTAGCCTCACCAAGATCCCTGGAGCTACTATGCCTAAATTAGACATAGCCTCCTTACCTGCATGCAGATGGCCCATTGAAGATGTCCACACCTATGTCTGAGCTAGGTGTTCACATACATGTGAGTGCCAGGGCCCTGAACCCAGCATCCCCCACCTTGCCTTTAAAGCCAAGCTGAAGCTGCATGGTTTGGGCATATCTGTGGTTGGTAAACCACCCTGTGGGAGTGAAACACACACCTCATCCTGAATTCCTGCTTTGGTTTCATTTATTCCCACATGAAAAAAAAAAAGCCCAAAGTAGTAAGTATCTTGAAGCTATCACAATCACCATTCAAATGTTGATGCTTAGTGTTTGCGACTGATTAGTATTGCCACTGAATTGCAGATATTTCCTGTATTAAGTGACCCTAAACAGTGAATGTCAACATTTTAATGACAACAGCATTATTGTAGGTAGTGGCAGTTTGGCAAAGAGAGAAGGTAGGAGTGGGATTAGTCTTTAATGAACATCCTGAACAGACACAGATAAGAGAGGAAAAGGAGCAAAAAATGGGAAGGACAAAGAAGCACACACGTGCTCGTAAAAGTTTCTGACAAGCTAAAAGCCTCAAAAACAAATCTGAGTTTAAAAATGCGTATGAGAAGTTATATACTCACTTTTGTACAGAACAACAATGGTGGAATGCTAATAACATTTAATTTCCCTTGACTTCTAACCTTCTTAACCTGCTGTGCTGCTAGAACAGCGCTGTAAATCAAAATATGCTGTATTGTATGGTGAACATGTGTATTGAGTAATTCCAGACTGCCTGGTGCTTTTTAAAAACAAAACTCACAATAGTGTTTGTGCTGTTTTTCATTTTTCATAGACCTTTCCCCTCAATCATGCTGCAACTGGTTGGGTTATGTATTAAAAATACAATATAAAAAAAGGGAGGGAAGATGTAGGGGTAGACATAATGCCACAGAAAGTACAGCTCAGATGAATAGGCCAAAATATCCTTGACATTACTTTCCCCTTTGTTCTAAGTGTTCTTCCAATTTCAATAAAAACAAACTGGAATATTGCCTGGGGTCTACTAAATCATTAGTAAATTAAGAATCTGTTTTTAATAACATTTCACTTGTAAATAATGCATTAATTGACTAGCTTGAAAGTTAGCTTGAATGTTAGAAACTCTGGCACTAAATGCGTAATGAAAGAATTGTGCTGTTTGAGGAGGTTGGATGGTAAATGTAACAAATTAAATATGACAGTTGATATTTGTGAAAATGGTGATATAATTAGAGGACACCTGCAGCTGTTTTCCAACCAAAACAACAGAAATTAAACATGTATAAAGTATGTGTGTCATATTTTCTCTTGGCATATTTCTTTTGTTCTCCTTAGGGCTTGTTTATGGGGGTCTTTCTCTTTTTTTCATACCTTTTGTCAGGTCATATGTTTAACCAAGCAACAAATGTCTCTTTGTCCAATGCTACTGTTTATTAGATCTATAAGTGAACATTTGCAGAGTAGAGGCAAAGAACATGAATCTTATTTACTGAGAGCTGGAAGTTACTACAGCACATGACACATGCCAGAGCATATTTTAACCATGGGTGTTTGGGAATAGTCAAGAATTAGACCAGGACTCTTCCTATGCAGTTCTCACCTGCAGGTAGCTCACTTATGTATTTCTCCATCCTGGTGTTGATAGTCTCAGTGAGGATTTCTGTATACTAAAAGGTGATGTGACGTGATGTATAAGCATTGCAAATGTGTGGCTTTCCCTCTTAGCATGTGTGCAGTTGAAAGAGAATATGATGCTGCCTTAGCCATCTCACAAGAGTTTTGAACACCAATTTTCTAATGATAAAGGAAAAATGTGAAGTTGTTGAACAACATTGATCCCCATGTCATGCCACTACTGGGAAATTGTGAAGCATATTGACCAAAGATGGCCAAAAATCATAACTTTTTGATCTGGAGCCAAAGATTCTAGGTATTTCAGTTTGGGGACTCTGTTCCATCTGTCCTTGCTCCATTCCAGTTTGTGTGCAAGAGAGCATCCTGCCAAAGGAGATAGCATTTGGACTTGCAAAAGCAGGAGTCTCTAGATTAACTCTCTTAAGAGTTACAGCAGTAACAAGGCAGTGGGATTACTCTGGTGTAAATAAACAGAGCCTATATGGTACAGCAAATTTTATTCCCACTTAAAGCCATGTGACCATTTTGCCTGGTGTCAGAGTTAATGGGCATAGAAACTGTGCTGTTGGGCTGGGCGTGAAGCTCGCTGAGCCTGTACTGCTCCCGTTCCCATGTACTCCACCTGGGGAAGGACTTCAAGTTCTCGCAGAGTTGCTTTTGCTGGGCTTTGACATAGGGCAAATTACCCACAGTGAAAGGAAAACCGATACCAGGCAAGTAGTCCTCACTGCGGGACTCGGTTCTCGCTGGGGCTGCTCAATGGGGAGTTTTCTCTATGGCTGAGGCACATAGAACAAAATTATGTGGGGAAAGGCCCACAGCACCACACAACCAGCTGTGGATACTGTAAATCTTCAGCATGCCCTTTGTCAGCTGTCAGAAACACAGACATTCATAAACAAAGGAGAGCGGGAGACTGAAATTCACTTTAAAATGAACAATGTGGACTTTGATTTGGAATGTGCTAACAGGATAGATATGAGCCATTTAAATAAACATACCAGCCAACTGTGTCAACTTTGCTTTGGGGGCAGCAATACCTTTGTTACTGGGGTTTGTATCTGTCTTAATTACGGCCATGTCAAGCAGCCATTGAGATTGACTTTGATGACAGATAGGATGTACTGTACATGACACTGGAAGCATAGTATCATGGAGACAAATTGTGCAATGGCTGAGAAAAATCTTTACAGCTCTTTCAGAAATGGAGGAATTCTTCCCTGTGAATGCAAATATATGCATCTTATTTATCTTAAAGTTACAGACTTAGGTATGCCTGCTCTTGTAGGTACCTGTTGGTACGTAATAACTTCCATCCTCCACTCCTCCACACAGCCCAACAAGGGGTCTGTTTCCACCCTGCAGCTTCTGGGTAGCACACTCTGCATGCTCCATTTATTCCTGTAGTGGTGTGTACGGTAATTATGGCACAGAAGTTATTTGCCACCTCCAAGGACAAGTCAGTAATAAAGTTTCACAGAAAGTGCACCCTGCTTTTCTTGTTATAAATCGCACAAGTGCAGATCTGGGCTAGTCCCACCAACTTTCACAGCTTTCTAGAGGTGTTCCCCCTAAGTTTATTTTACAGGTACTATTTCCTGCTCATAATGTAGATCTTATCTGACTTGATGGCAGTTGGCTACTTTATAGGGTGTTTAGCAGATGCTGAGCTTCTGAGTGGGTGGGGGATCCATTACAAATTGTTACTTATAACTATACCCAAACACTGTATATATTCAATTTCTCTAAAAATGCTCTTTGTTTACATAGCATCAGCAACGGAGGTGGGGACTGCAAAGGCTAATGGCTCTTTACGTCCAAGGGGAACATGCATGGGAAGGTAGCCTTCAGCCTGTTGCCTGTAGGTTTGCAGCAGTAAATCAGGGAGCCAGAGGCACAAGGAGGTTGACTACCCCTGTATTTGTTTTCCAGGGACAAGTTTGTTGGCTTAAATTAAGCCTGCTAAAAATATGGCCAAGATTTGCCCTGGCAAAAAAATGCACCTGCCTATGCCTGTGTGATATTACACTGACTTGAAGGTTTTCTTAGCTATAGAGAGCTACAGATCAAAATACAAACCTACTCATTTAAAAAAAACCAAAAAACAAAAACCCAAACCCCAACCAAAACCCAAAACACCCAAAACAAAGCAAAAAGAAATTAAATTAAGATAGCCAACATAAGGAAGATGTGCTGGCTTAGTTAAATAAGGCGCAACTGGTATTATTTAATTAAAATCTAGAGTGCAGCTGTTAGGGAAAAATCTAGCCAGTTTCAGATAGAAAAACATGCCCCAATAATGTGTTTCAACATCATTTTGACACTAAACTCAAGAATGAGGTAGTGGTGAATGTTTTGTAAGTGCATGCATAGATATGGATGCATATACATCTGTGTCTGTGAGAGTAAGAGCGAGGGGAAAAAGACAAATGTGCTCAAATACATTTTCTTTATTGAGAGAAACTATAAATAAAACAGGCTTTTGTGAGCCAGTGACCAGGAGGCTCCAAGGATGCACAGTGTGTGCTTAGAGGCTGAAGACAAGAGGAGGTGGTGCCGTGAGCTGCTTTGCCTGTGCACGAGCTAGGGTTTTCTGTCTTTTACCACCCAGGTGCACACAGTGGACATCTCACAAAAGAAAATGGCTTTGTTCACTGAGTGAGAAATCATTTCAACTATGCAATTTTTCATTTTTGTCCAAGAATTATAAAGATGCATTTATTTTCTATAAAGAGTAGTTATAGTTAATTGTATTGCTGCTGTTTCTAAAACTTACTGGGCTAATATCTTGTTTTACTACCTAAAGTGGAGCATTTCAGCTTTTCAGAGAAATAATTGTATCTATTAGACTGGCAGAAAAAAATAGCAACTTTTGGAGGAAGTTTCTGAGGAACCAGGCAGTTATGTAAACCAAGGAAACAGAAACACAACACTGTGGGAAGTTTTGGTGCCATTATTATTTTTTATTTTAGTAATTATTTATACAGCACTGTAATTTTGCATGACACTTTTCAGAGAGTAAAAAAGGCAAACGGTCAGACTTGTAGTATACTCTGCTACACATACCCATAGCCATACCCTGCTGCACATGGTATCTGACTGAGGAAGGGCTGGGAAAGCAAAGTTAGGCTACTTTTCTCCTCTTCTCATCCTAGAGTTGGCAATCTGGGTTTCTGAAGCTGTGTCTTGTCCTGGTCTTGCTATATTGCCTTTGCAGGGGCAAGAGATTTTGAACAAGATCTCACAACCCAAGGAGTCCTCGGGGCAACAGACCTGGTTTTAGTTTTGCTCTTCTCTTGAGCAGTGCAAAGCTGCCAGGGAGACGGCTGAGGATCAGGCCTCGTGGTAGCTGTCACAGGGAGCTTGCAGCATGCAACAGATGGATATAGGAAAGGAGGAAAATGAGCAAAAGGAGAAGCACGGCAAGGAGGTTAGAGGCTAACATAACTTAAGATCATTTTACTCATTACATCTCCAGTTAGAAAAGTGCCACCTATTTGTAATGAAAAAGGGTTTTGATCATAATTTGATTACACTAGTCTTTTATTTCTGTTCATGAAATAATTGACATTTGTAGAATTTTGCCCTCCTTGTACCATTTGTCCAGAACAGGTATAGGTTTTCTAAGATTTTTCTTCTCTCTCTGTTATTTCGTGGTCTCTGTGTAGCATTTGTTTGGTCATTAAAAGCAAATAGTTCACTTTTTCCTAGTTCCTTGACTTCCTTTTCCAAGTCAAATTCATGTCATGTTGAAAGAGATTTCATTTGCCAAGAGATGGTGGTGGGTCCTCTGCTTTATGTCCATAGTCCCCATGTAGGAGCTTTGGGTAGCAGTGCCTGGGCAGAAATCACTGGCATTTCACTCCCCAAGTTGCTCTGAAAGAATGTGCAGGATCACTTAGTTAGCCATCATGCCAAAAGTGGAAAGTAAAGTAAAATGGACTTTCAGGGAGGATCTGAAGGCGGGGGGGGGGGGGGGGGGGGGGGGGGGCGTGGGGGGGGGGTGTATATATTTGAAGCAGAGAAAGGTAGCTTTTACTCCAAGGGTACGGACTCAAGTCTGAAAGTCATGAAGATGAGAGTGGGGAAAAGAAATCAAGCCACAAAATGTTTTTTCAGTGGCTGTAGTTCGTACAAAACACCAGTGCTGTATGAGGGAACTAAATACCAGAGGAAAGAGGGGGAAGTGGAGAACAAGACAGGCAAGGGAGGAGGGCCAGGTCAGTGCTAAATGAGAGCAGGGCACGGGAGCCTGCAGGAGGAGGGAGCCAGCAGAACAGCTGCCAAGTGGGCATAGCAGAGTGCAGATGAAGGAAACTCTTCCACAGTCATGTTGGCTTCCTGCTCTCATCCATAAGACCTGAAAAAAGAAGTATTGCAGCTCCTGTTCTGCCCTGCCTGACCATGTGCCCTCAGGGATCTTGAACCATGAGGGATCTACGTGTTGCTCGGAGCCATTGCACTGTGCACGGGAGGCTGCCACCAGGAGCTCCTCGGGCTCTGAGTAACTGCCCTACCATGCATCCTGCTCCTCCTAGGCACAGTGGACCGAGTTGAAGAGCCTGAACGCTGAGTATGTTTGCTCTGGGCAATTTAAATTAGACCCTTGTATGTATTTTAGGCATGTTTTTGTATTTTATCCACTGCCTGAATATCAGATGCTGAAATATTTGCACAGCTCTTCATTCTTTGGGGAGCAAGACATGGGTTTTCCCCAGTAGCACAGTGATAGCTTCTGATCCGCCAGGCTCCCGCTGTCCACTGTCATTGCAACTCACAGTCACTGTGTGGCCCGAGGAATAGCTGGCACTCAAGGACCCCCCTCCAGTGACCGTAACTCTGAAACTACATGACATCTTAACCTTTATGAAATTTCTTCAAGACAGCATTTAAAAACACCCAAATCTTTCCTGACCTTTACATTTTAGTAGAGGGGTTTTTGTTTTGTTATTTTTTTAAATTGATGTTCCTGTATTTTTTTCTTTGGCTGTGGCATTTTTAAGCTAGTTCAAGAGGAACTTTGCTTTGCCTTTCCCATCCTGGTTGAGCCCAATCATTAATCATAAAGGGAAAGCACTCCAGACTCAAAAGTAACTTTATAATGTTTTTTATGTTTGTGACATTTTATCTCTCTCAGCCAGTGGGAAGTTCTTTTCTTTTTAATTTATAATCTGTTAGGTTTCAATTTGACTCTAGATGCTGACTTCCTTTGTAGCCTCCCATCCCCATTCTCACCCCCATTTCACCATGTGGCTTGGTGATTGCGTATCAGGTGTGCAGATCATTCAGAGAATCTCCCAAGGGGATCAATGGTTGCTGCCCTGGATTATCAGGAAGCTGACCCCTTTCATATCTGGGAAATCAAGGTGTCTTCAACAGCAAAGTCAATGGTGCAATTTGACAGTAACACACTGCCTAAATCTAGAATTAATCTGTTGAGTACTTCAGCAAAGCTGACTTAGTGTAAAGCTAACACAAGAGGAATCAGTCCTGGCATCTTTACACAAAACTGTGAATATTTGCAAAGAAAAACTGAAACTGTGAAAGGAAGCATTCTGGTTTTTTCTACGGCATTTGCTCTTTTTAATGTAAACAGAAACTGTATATCCTGCAGTGTGCAGCATTCTGCTATAAGACTTGGTTTTTTACAAAGGGAAAACTTTCCACATTCATATATAGTCTTTATCGAGTATAATCTCGTAAAATCTTCCATGATATCAGGCAATTATAACATTCAAGGCTCAGAGTCTAAATACTCTCTAGTGGTGCTATTGGATTTGTTTATATAGTATTGTTCTGTTGCGAGTAGAGTACAATGCTGCCACAGCTCCGTAGGCACAAAGATGAGTTCTGCTAAGCCTATGTAAGTCTCTGCTCTTTAGCCCAAAAAACTGAAGGTCAGTTCAAAGCTGTTTGTTGAGGGAAACTAATCCTGCAAACAGTACATTTGCTGGCCATTATTTCCAAATCCAAACTATCTTATAGTCATGAAATGGAAAGTTTATGGGGAAAACAAATGCTGCATTTATTACAGTGATGCAACATTCATAAAATATATTTCATTGGGGGGGAGTTTACACAGGGGGTAATGAGATTTTTCCTTTATACATTATTTATAACTGCTTAATCCAGGTGCTGTAGGTTATTTTTTTATCCCTCAGTTTCACAGCTACAAAACACTTCAGTATTTCTAATTTATTTCTGCTTACAATACAGATGTTCTCAATTGTGTCTCTAACTACATTTCAACTGTTATGATCGCTTTTATTTGTTTGTGTCACTGTACACTTAGAGGTTGAATGTGCAGTACACAATAGTCAGGTTCCAAGCAGCCTGTAAAAAGCCTCTGGTGATTTAGTTACCAACAAATTAAACTATACCTAACAGTAATATCTTTATCATTAGTGGTTTTAATCTTCAGATGATTTCCCTACAGTTTATATTGCTCTGTGCATGGGCTCTTATATCTTCACATAAAGGTTTCATCTTTTTAAACAGCATTTTTCAAGATGACCATTTGGAAACAACATTTGGAGGAACATTTGGGTTGCATCCTCTAACTAAATTTCCAAGCTGTTGGTAACGGACTAAAGAAAATGTGGTCTGCACTGAATACTAAAGAGCTGCAAATGTAAGAGCCTTGAAGGTTATGTGTAAATATTGACATTTTTATTTTATTTAGCATACAAAAATGAACTTGCAATGTTGCTTATCTGATCATACAGCAATGACCGCATCTGCATCATCTGAGATCTATTCCTCACACTTCTGACTTTCATAGATGTTCCAAAGTTTTCCCATTGAGGATGTTATTGATGTCCCTGATTAGGCAACAGATATCTGGGGACTGAGTGTCCATATAGGAACATGTCAACCGAGAGGCAACAAATGGAAGCAGAGAAAAAAAAATCCTTTCATCTTCAAAGGCCATGTTATATGTGCAGATATGGGTCCCAATAAAACCATTAAGGTCCTTTCCTGAGACGTGTAATGGGACTTTAGGGCATTCAGCATCCAGCAAAACAAGGTCTTTGGTTCATCCTAGAGGAAGCACAGAAAAATAACTGTAACATTACATATACCCCAGCTGTTCTTTGCACTTAAGCCATACTGCCCTTTCCCCTTGAGTATCAGTCTGTTGTCATTTCTTTTTTAACCAGAGGTTTCTGTGGAAACCTCAGGATCTGCATATTTACATGCTTTTTTCCTAAAACACTGAAACAGACTTCGATGTGCAGATAATAAAGCTTGCAGTTCTTCAGGGCTGTTGTTTATACTAAATGCATTTATATGTTAAGTACTAAGATGGTCACTGCACAGTTTGCAATTCCAAGGCATGAAACATGAGGGCTCCACAGCATTCCCCTTCAATCTAATCAGAAAGCCATGAGATCTTGGCTGTTCACACTGCAGATCTGGGTAACTGCTTCATGAATGGCACTACAGTCACTGAAAATCCCCAGTAATGACTCAAGAACACATTAGTTCTCTCCCTGGGCAGCCTAACCTGAACACCAACACTATCAGGAATTTTTCTAAAGTATCTGCTTCCCCTTTTTAATACTCCTAGTTCCTGCATGAAACCCTGGCATGCTGTTTGCATCAGCTGGCTGCCTCTTGTACTCCTCTGGGGTGTCTCGAAGATTTTATTTTTTTTTTTATTTCCACATGTGAGAGAAGGATTTAAGAAATTGCAGAATCATAAATTTCACTGAGGGAGAGGGAGGAAGAACAGTAACTTCTTTGTGCTACATGGAAACTGTGTAATTTACATAAATATTGCCTGTCTCTTTAGCAGATAGAGTAATTAAGAAGTGACCGGCATGGCTCATTTGGTCATCTGCCCTGTTCTTGTATAAACTTCATTTAATATAGTCTTCCTTTTACTTACTTGCCAAATAGTTTCCGACTCTCCCAGTCCCCTGTTTTTATTGGACACAGGGGTGAGCCTTGCCAAGAGGTGCAGTGCTCTGCCTACAGAGCTACTTTGCCCAAATTAGAGAATATGTCCCTGATTCACTTTTCTTGAAGAAAGCCAGGCATCAATGTACTCAGGCCAGCATACTTTTGGCAGCTCATGCAAAGTATGGAGAACACATGTAATTTGTCCTTTTTAATTTATTCTTCTCTGCATGCAATAGAGTAAGCAGCATTATCCTGTATTAGTCAAAGTTTCTGAGAAGGCTCCCTCTGTGCTTCCAGAATAGTCCCATAGTGACAGTGTAGTACTGTGGAAATAAAAGGCAAGAGACATATGCAAATGATGAAGTCTGCTTCTGAAAGGGATGAACCCTTTTCCCTTGCCAGCACAACATAACTAAGGGCGATCTTCTGGTGGCTGGTGGATACATGTGTCTATATCCAGTTTATGGCTTCTAGCTGGGCTCATGGAAAGGCTGCGTTGCAGAACTGACAGGGACGTGTCCCATGCCAGGCAGCCAAGGGACAGTGGTAGATTATTAACCTTGATGATCATCTAGTCAAATGAGCTGAGAAAAATAATTCCCCCTGCTTCTCCATAGGGGGGGGGGGGGGAGAGGGACATGTGTAGAGTGGAAAATTCTGCAAGGACTAAGGAAAGGCTTTAAAAAGAGCAATAAAGACTCAAGCTTTTGGAAGAATCAGCAGCTTTGGACATGAGAGAGGATCAGGACAGAATGCTTTATAGCAGAAAGGTTCCCCTTAATGGTGAGACTTACTAAGGTCAAAGAAAGCTGTGATGGGAGGGAGGCTCAACAATTAAGAGAGCTCTGAATTGCAGGCAAAAAAGGATGGACATCTTAGAGGAACCTGATGTTAACCAAAGTGTTGCTGTGAATTTGGAAAATGAGTGTAGAATTTATTGAGTTTGCATTGACCTGTGTGTCTCTGTGCTATCTAAGCGTAATTTTGTTTGGGGGGCTGAGTGCAGCTAAGCTGCATACTATCATATTGCAGAAGAGATAACAAGCAAAGATCCTCCACCCAGTAAATATGCCAGAAGGGCCTGGAGCAGAAACAGTACTGCTGCCTACCGATATCTAATAGAAGCTTTAAAAGTCACTTGATTTTCTGTGACCTCCTTTTGAGGTTTGCATTTCAAGAAATACAGTCCAGCTGGAGAAGAGAGCAAAAAGAATAATAATCAGAGGTCTAAAAAAAAATTGATCTGTGAGGAAAGATTGAATGATCTGGGGTTGTCTAACCTAAACAAGAGGAGTCTTGAAGAAGATAATGTAGGTTTTCAACTATATGAGAAACACTGCTCCAAAGAAAAGGAGAATAATCCTTTCTTGTGTTCCTGAGAGAAAGTAAGTACCAATAGGCTTCAATTGCCGTAAGAAAGATGTCAGTTAATCATTAAGAAATACTTGGTATTCTGTTGGAATCTGGTGGCGTACTGCAGAATATTGGGAAGGGGTAGAGTCTTTGTCACTGGGCATCTTTGTGAATAGGCTAGACAACATCTGAAAGTAATGACAAAGACATAGTAGGGCCTGCATTGACCCTGTGAGCCTGATCAACAACAGACTGGTCAGCTGAAATCCAGTGAGCACCTAGTGAGTAAAGTCTAGCAAGAGACACATGGATTTGGATCACTTTTGTAGGTGGCACTCCAGGATGAGGTAGGAGGTGGTAAATCCCTTGTGCATTTTGACAGTGGGAATCTCCCTCAACTTTGAAAGCAGATTTTTTGTCGACTCAAAACACTTTCCCTTGCCAAACCCATACACTACCTTCATCTTATCTAGAGAAAGCCGCAGCCAACTGGCTTTCATCCATGTCTTATCTCTGCCAGACACAAGGAAGCTGTAACATATGGCTTCAATGAAAAGGAGACATAGAGCTTGGTGTCATCAGGATATCGATGACATTGTAGCCTATGCCATTTCACAATATCCTCTAGTGGTTTCATATGGGTTTTGAATAAGAAGGGTAACAGCAGTGAACCCTTTGGTACTTTAAGCTGCGAGGCCTGGGAGAGAAAAAGCATTTATCCGTGCTTCTGGGATCTTTTTGACAGAGATTGTCAGAACACTTCAAAGACTTTCTTCTCTCTTGTCAACCATTTTGCCATAGCAGCAATGCATAGCAGCAAGCAGGAAGCAGACATCGTGTCTGGCCTTTGGTCTTACTCAGATGCAGTGTCAAAGCAAAGGCAGAATTAGCCATATTAAGTTAAAATAATGTATTAAAGAATCTATGCGTATGCATGTGGGTCTGTATGAAGTCATGTAACCACATTGTGATGGAAATTTCCCACCTTTCCTGTAAAATTGCTAACATAACTAATCAGAACATATAACCTGACTATTAACTGGAAGAATAAATTTCGATGTAGTTTAGGAATTTTAGTCCTGAGAGCTGTAGAGTGAGAACGTACTGTACAGCTGATCATCTCCAGAGGTCTTGCAATGAGACTGCCCTAATAGATCAGAGGGACAAACAGGTACTCTCTTAGTTGTGAAAGTAACAGCTGAAGTGATGTAGCCCCTGTGTGCAAAAGAACCCATTGGTAAAGACACAGAATGGAGGAAGAAGATATAAAATCTCACTTCAGTGTTAACAATTACTCTGTAGGCAGACGTGTCTTTCCCCCCAGGCTTACGTCCATCTGGAGCTTCAACCTGCACTGTGCCAAATAAGATTTAGCTTAAATGCCTAGCCATTTATTTGGAGTGTATTGTTGGTATACATCTTTGATTGGTATACATCTTTGATTGGTATACAGATTTGCTAATAGCAATTTATATGGTATCTAGTCTTGAAAAGTCTTTACTTCTTATTTAAAAAACATATCATTGTATTGTTCAGGTTTCGTGTTCTTTCTTTTCTGCCATTAGCGATGAGAAAACTGCACTGAAATTACTATATATGCCTCTCACGTGCCTCAGCTGTAATAATAGAAGCAAAATAAGTACTCCAGAATCTGGTTAGCTCACCTTCCTCAGCCATTTCAATGTAACCACAGGGAGGGCGTCCTAGCGGCCCCAGATGCACCACTGGAAGACTTTTCAAAATAAAACCCTATTAGTAAGGCCATCTGACCTTTCTCCCTTCCCTGCTGTAATATTTGGTGGACAAGGCATAAACCATTCCAGTGAAATGTTCAAGCCTGAAAAATGCTGCATTTTGCACCAAAAACATGGGGGCTGACAGGTGCCTAAGCAGAGGAGGAGCTGGATGAGTGAGGTGTTGAAATTGCCCACCACTACCATCCCACCAATGTTACAGGGAGAAAGGGGGTTCTGTGTACAGGAATTGATGTAGGGTAGAAGTGAAGCAAATTAGTGAAATCCATCTTGTTTTCTCATAACACAAATGCCCGCTGAGCTGGAGTGATGCTGTGCAGTAGATTGCAATGAAAACATGCAGCTTGTGATAAGCTGACAGGAGCTGGACTGAGCATAAATAGCTTAGAAGCATCACTGGGTAAAGGCAAAGTTTTTGCTTTTGTGTTTTAAAAAGACATATTTCCTTTGCATTGCTTTTCAGAATATAACGCATTGTGTTAATGCCAGCAACTATATTTATAACACCTTACACTTCCTATGTGTCGCTTTTCTGTCCCATGTGTCAATTTTCTGTCCTTATATATCTGTGTTCTTGATTTTTTGAGCTATGGACCCATAATAATTATCATCAGAACTTTGTGACTGAGGAGATTACACTTTCTCAGCATGACTAACTGTTTTCTCAAGACAGGGGAGTGACCATGCTGACATTTGCACAGACCGGCAGATGGTGCCTGGGACATGTCTGGTTACAGTGCAGACCTGAAGATCCTAGTTGAGGAAGCCGAGCCACTGTGTTTCGGCCTGATTTATAAGAAAACTGCTTACCAGCAAATATAGCCTGTGTTATCCTTTTGCTAGATGTAATGGAAAAAAATGGTTAGCCTTAGGAAAACAAGCCCACAGCTAAAACATATGTTTTGGCTAAAGGCCATAATGATTTATATATCAGATATTTGTGTGTGTTTGTTCCATACCAACTAAAACCATTTAAATTCCTTGGGAAATATTGAAGAGGGCAAACATCCACAAGTCTGATTGACTATGGGAGGTTATAAGATATATCACAATTGATAAATTGTGCTTGAAAACGGTGCAGTGTGAGAACAAAAGCTGAAATGGTATAACTGGGAAATGGTCTTCTAGATATGGAATCTGAATTTTGATTTCTTCTTAGAGTCAGTTGTAAATGCAGAATAGTTCCTTCTCTCAAGAGAGAGATTTTACATTGAGGCTACCTGTGGGAGTCAGTAGATGTTGTTGGGTAGGCTGAGAAACACAGTCCTTCAGCTAGAAGGAGAGTGAGAGTAGGCATGGCATGCTTTGGAGTACTTGGGACCACAGCCTGATTCAGTGAAACCCAATTGTTTCCTAATTCCTGTTCTGAGAATGAATCACATAATTTTCTACAGATAACTGGCTAATGTCCAATAACTGCTGAGAAGAACTTTATGTCCTACTTTGTGACTGTCAGCTAATTAGAGTGGTTTTCAGCTGGGCGAGTTGTCATGGTCTGGCCTGCTGCATCTAAGTGCCAGGACCCTTGGCTTACTCTTTGCAGCTCTGCTACCGACTTCCTGCTATGGACTTTGTGTTTAACTTCCATTGTTTCACTTCAACCTATTTGGGAAAAACTCGTTGATGTAACACTGGTTTAGAAGTGGCTTTTCATAGATACAGCTAATGGAATTTATGCAAGTAAAATGCTACTCCAGAAGTCCTCTGATAAGCCATACAGACTAGAAAATTACTGATTTAGGATGTAAGTGGGTAAGATGGCAAATTTCATCGTGTGTTTGAAACAGATTAATGCATATGCTGCTTTTTTATCTTCAGTCCAGAGCATTAGAGAAGTCTTCAGCAAATATAGCTCTCTGTTTTAAGCACTAACATCATAATAGTTTTTATATTCTTGCTCTGTTCTGCACTCATGTAGTCTTGGAAGAGCTCCATGGACTTCAAGGGTCAAGGCAATACTGCAATTACATAGAATTAGAATTCTTTTCTTTAGCAAAAAGATTTAGTAATGTAGCAAAACCAATGGACCAAGGCTAGCTGTGGCATAAACAGTGATTTTACTTCTCAAGCCAAATTCTTAAATTGTGCCAATGAACCTTCTGTGTTCTAAAAACCCCTTTTTTGATCTCCTTTGTGTCAATAGCTTAGACAAAAGGGTTGGAGTGGCAGCAATAAAAAGAACTGTTAAAGACTTTATGTGTGGCACAACTATTTTACTTTGTCTTTTCTTGTTAACTGCTTTTCCTGCTTCATGCCCATTTCTGCACCTACTTATATGGGAGCTGAACATGGCCAAAGACTGACTATACTTTTATTGAGATACATATATAAAAGGGCATTTGAATCAATCACCACTTTGCCTATAGATTTCAGAAGTTTAGATCTCTAGCTAGGGCAGATGTAAACAGATGGGTTCAATGAGTTGGGTGTAGCAGCTGGGAGCAGAGCACTCAGATAAACAGGGATGTGGTGGTTCTTGTGATTAGGCTGGGAAAGCTTTCGCAGTGTTGTTCTGTGCTGTAGAGACAGATCTTGTAATCAAGGAATGAATGTTCAAGTCTTCTAACATGCTTCTGTAATGAAGCACCTAACAGGTGGGATTGCTGTGCCTGCAACCAGGCTTTCTTGTTCTGTGACTTTGTCACAGAACAGATCCTTCTGGGATCAGCAGGTATCTCTATGATGTATGGGAAGCAAACTGTCAGCTGCTGCAGCTCCACCATTGCAGGTTGTGTTGTTTGGAACTGTGGAGGAGTCCTAGCTCTTTCCAGCTCTGGAAGTGATGCCTAGGAACTGCCCTAAACCTCACCTCATCACATGTCACTGCACTGGTGTGTGCCAAGAGGTAAAGTAAGCAACACAGAGAGGGTATCTGGAAAGAAGGGAGACAGGAGGAACTCAATTTGGCAGGTGCTGGAGCACAGCAGGTTTTCAGCAGTTTATTTTGGAAGTAATTGTTTGCTAAATAATCATGCTTTAACTGCAGTGGACTATCTCCAGTTTCAGTAATATTTTATTATTATTATTATTATTATTATTAAAGAGAAAAGGGTACAACAGTTATAGGAGGATGGTGGTGCTCCTAGCTAAGATTCACTGTTTGTTAACCATTCAGACATGGTGGGATTTTGGATAGGCTGAGCTTTTAAGTGTTTTTTCCTAATTCTTGTTCTCCAACACACCCATTTTAATTGCCAAGAAATTATACTGCAGGAAGAAGAGTAGTGTTATCTGGTTTGTGCATAGGCTGCCTCCATCATGCTAGTGCATAATCAAAGAAAATATAATTACAGCTCTGTGAATTTGAGGGCCGATCCTGCAGTCTAGTCTGTTCATGCACTGCTCACGTAAATGGGTGAGTCCTCCGGTTTTGCTTGGCTAACAAGTACCATCCTGTAATAAAAAAAGAGAAATCTATGCTAGGATTTAGAGCAGCTGGTTTTATTATATCTAATGGCCTGTGACCTTGGTATCAAGGTATTCTCCTGAAATGACTGGAGCTGTACCAGTCTTACATTTCAGGACTGAGATCAGAACCAGGGCCGGTCTGCTGAAAAATAAAGCAGTTCTATCATTTGCTGATAGTGAGGAATCAGTTACCCAAATCTTAAATCTCTTTATATCCAAGCTGAATTTTTGCACTATAAGTATGTTACGTGGACTCCATGGGGTGTTCCTCTAAATATGCTCCACGTTGTTTACTAATAAGGCTCTTTTTTGTTCTTCATGCAGCTTGTCCTCTAAAGGTGATAGACTTTTCTGCACTAGCACTTTGTTCTGTTCCTATTTAAACCATTTTAAGTTCCAGGAGGAATTTTGATATTTTTTGTTTTCCCGAATTATTATAAATATTCACAAGTTCAGGGTCATGCTGTCTGTAACCACATACCTTTACATCCAAATATTTGAGGTGGGATTTATGGGAGGGAGGGGTTACATTTACAGTAGGGGTTCCCAAAAGTGGGGTACAAAGTTGCTAGGAGGGAGAGGTGAAAAAGCAAATGATTAATTCTGCTTCCAACGTGGGGACATTGTAGTAGGGAGGGGAGAGGATGAACAGAAGAGTTCACTGGGGAGAGAGGCACAGGGCACTGTCTTTTGCAAAGTGCTGGTTTACAGAACTTTAAAAGGTAAATGCCCTTACTTGTAGGCAGTAGACTAAGTTGTATTGTTTGGTGTGAGCTGGCTCCTAGTTATACTTGCCTTCACAATGTTTACAGCATTCTCATTAAAGCTATCTGTTTAGTGGGTGGAGCGAAGGGAAAGAAGACATCCCTGTTCTAGTAGGGCTACCTCAGAAATCCCTATGCCCAGTGTGAAGATGCTGTGCATTTCTTGCTTACCAACTGGCTTAAGTTAATATAAGGGCACTCAGTGTTCTAATGTTAAATGCCAAGGGAGCAGTACCTGAAAGGTCTGAGACTGAAGCATTGGACTACACAATTTCTTATTTACTATAGATGGTATATTTAGTAACTAATCATCCAACCGAATAACCTAAAATAGCATTTGACAAAAAGGTCAAGTGTTTAATATTAGGGCTAGGAGAGCCTTAAAAATCTGTAAGGAGAATGCTCTGTGGAACAGCCAGCCAGATGCACCTCCCAGCTCTGTCATTGTATCTCTCAGTTCCTCCTTTCATTCTATAAAAATGTCACAGTCTCTTAAGCTCAAATGTTTCCATAGATTTCTGCTTCTGGAGGATGTAACTCTATGGAAAGCTCAGTTGCCAGACCAAACAACTCTGTCTCTGGAAGTTTCCTCTCTTGAAGTCTTCTAGAGCTTTTCAAAAAGTGTCATGGTTTATGGAGTAAACAAAAGTTCCCAGGAGGATGTGAAGGACTCTCTATTTTATGGAAATCTCATTAGAATGCAATGAAAGAGACTTTTTAAATTAAATAATTGCTTTATAAAACTTAGCAGACTTTACGTTCCAGGTCTGTTAGCCAAATGGATCTCAGCCAGGGAGGCGAGAGGGAGTGAACTAAACTGAAAGCTGGGGTAAATGGGCCCGGCTTTCACACTGTTTTTGAACTTGACTAACACATGCAGGGGCTGGAAGTAGCCACAGTGTGCTGCTGATCTGTAGAGCAACCTGGGCAGCTTCAGCCATGTTTCAGAACCTCATTTCCCCCGTAAAACATAAAAAAAAAACCCACAGAAAGCAGCAACTGAGACTAAATGCTGTACTTGGATCTGGATTGGAGGACCCACATGTCTGATTTTATTGTTAATACTGTTCTTCCTTAGCTCCTGTCTCTCTGATACCGTTCCCACACTCTGTTCTTCATGGCTCCCTTCATGACTGTTGGCAGCTTATTTTTTCTGTCATCATCTTATTTACCTGCAGGGTCCTCAGCTATTTTACTTCTGCCCATGGGATCCCACCTCAGTTGGAGCGGTTGAAATTAACATGCCTCCTTGCTGCATCTTCTGTCTGAGGAAACTGCAAGGAGAAGTGCTGTCATGGCCATGAGAACAAACAAATGATCCACCCTGTAACTCATTGCTGTGGTGTTTTTTGTAAACCCACATGGCTGACAGCAGGTTTCCCTTTTTTATTTTTTTTTTTTATCAGCAAATATATACTACAGGAATGGGAGGTATTTGGAAGAAAAAATGGGACACACCTTTTCATTCTCATGAAAGCATTATCATGGGAAGCCTTCTTAGAACAACAGAGTGAGAACAAGTTAAATATTTTGTTTCAAAGGGATTATCCCTACCCAGCAGGGAACAGCTGGCATAAAGCATTGATCCACCTCCCATTGCAAACATGAGCCAAACTCCCGTTGATTTCATTGGTACTGAATCTAAACCCTTATTAAGTCCATGACCAGCTTTGCACAACTTCTGTCCTCGTCTGCTTCCCTTGCACATAGGCCTGACCCTCTCTGATTCTGAAGAACCCAAGCTGAGGGAGGCTATAATGAAACTGGAAGCATTTTAAGAGGTAAATGAGTAAAATAGTATAATGTCTTTTCCAAATATATTCAGTTGTGGAGTACATCTTGAATAGCCCTGCTAACTTCAGTCTGGCCCATCTGTCTGGATAGCCAATTGACAAGCAGCAAGATGTGTACAGGATCTCAGCTCACTAAAATGAGCCAGGTCCTTCTTTTTTTCTGGGTAAGCATGGTTCCTGTCTAGGTTGTGTTTCATTCCTGTGCTGAGCCACTTGAAAAGGATTGTTTTCTCATGGTATTTTCAAGTTTTGTGTACAGTTGCATTACAGTATATTTAGTAAAAGAGTACCAGTTGCTGAGAAGTATTGAAAAATGTCACTCCCAGATCTAAGAGCAGCCATGGATTTCTTATTCTCTTATTCTCTTCCCAGAGCATTCACATCAAGGCATATATGTATGCAGAACTGTTTAGAGAACGTAAGTTAATTAGAAAAAATTAGTTAGGATCCTAATCTCTGACATTGACAGGTTTCCTGTCACCAACATCCAGTCCCTTCATGGTTATATTGTTTGAATGTGTTTCTACTAAATGGCAGACCAGGCTGAAACTATTAGTGCCTAAGAATGGGAAAAAAATGTAATAATAAGTGATTGGTTATTAACAGCCTTAGTGTATGTGACAGTGAAAAAACTGGGGTTGTACCCTCATATGTCATCTAAAAGTTAGTACTATGAACAAGATGTTTTCATATCCTTTCTAATACTTTGAGATAGATCAAAATTTATCATAGCTATCTTCATTTTACTCAGTTAATAATGAATGATCAGTGAAACATTCTGGAATAGGAAAAGCTAGATGATTCATATAACCTCTGCTGTGAAAGGTTTTCAAAGTTTAAAACGTACAAAGAGAAGTAAAGATAGCTATATCTTTTGCACAATATATAAAAGCCAAGAAATTATGTAGGAAAGCTGAGAAGTTTTAATTGAATAACACAGTTTGTGAGACGGTCATACAGGCTTGATTTTTTTGATAATCAGATTGAGTTTCATTGTTCAGTATTTGCATGAGCTCTCAAACAATGAAACTGTCTTCATGGACATTTCACTGAAAGTCATCCTTTGATGATAGTGGTGTGAGTGTTGTATAACTGCAATTTTTAACTCCTGGTGATGGTGCTGTGTAAAAAGCTGTTTCTTCTCCTTTATTAGAACTGATAGAAGATCCAAGATGTGAAAAAGAGTCCAAAGTCTTGCTCAACTGTTCATGGCTAACAAGGAATCCAGAAACTTTGCCATGACATTCCTGTTATGCACACACCTCTGATAAGTCTGCACTAAGAATAAAGGGCCAAATTCTCTGCTGGAATAAACCCCACAATTTCTTTGGCATCTGGTGATCTTCTACTACCAGTTTCAGCAGAGACCTTGGTTACTAAAAGCTGAAGTAGAGACGTGTCGTTACGCTTCTAAATTGTATAGTCAATGTTTGGATACTTTTTTTATCTTTGTGCCAATGCACAGAAAGAAGTGTAATATGATGCATGCATGACTTCTTCATAAAGCTTTAGCTTTTGAAGCCTGTGAGTAGGGAATTAAGTGTCCCATTCAGGTAGATTATTCTATGATAATAATAGTCATTCCTATTGCATCATTTTCACAAATGTGTAAGGCTCTTAACTGTGAAAGAGTGGACATGCTGGACCACTGTTCTGGACCAGTATTGCACTCCCTGTGTTTTTGTATTATTAGAGCTACTTCTGTTGAAGTTTACGGCTAGCTAAAAATTTGAGATATGCTAGGTTATTCTAATTGAGGAGAAATTGTTGGTTAGAGTCACATGCTACTTTTATGTATTTACCAGAAAAGGACAAAGATCTGTTCTTCTGACCACAGAACAAGTCAAACAACTAGAAGAATAGAAGAATTTTATCCCATTGCCTGTGAGACCTCTTTCAGCCGGAGCCCATTCCTTGTGTTCACCCTTGGCCTCTTGTAGGTATGCACTGTCTGCATGTCCTGCCGCTTTTCTTCATTTCTGCAGTGCTGCTGTGGCTTTTCTTCCTACCTAGCTCTGGTGGTTTCTCAGTGCAATACTCAGAAGATATGCTTCTGTCATAGTTCAAGTCTCTGATTAGACTGGGCTTGCCTTTGCTGTGTACGACGCGTGTCTGCACTTTGCTTTGAAGGCTGAGTATCTTCACAGAGGAGTTGAGTTGTTCCTTCCCAGCTAGCTCAACTGAAGGGCAGTGACTACAACCACCAGCTCTGACAACATTTCTCTGTTTTCTTTCAAAATTATTCCAATAACTCCCTGCCATTATAAAAAAGCAAGCCTGAAAAGAAGAGGAATAAACATAGAATCGTTTACAATTGTATACTAGGAATAATTAAACTTTTAGTAAGAGGCTTCTGTCATTTCTCTATTTTTACTCACTGTGAGGAGGACAACATGTTCTCATCTCTGTGGAGTCACATAAATGACTTGATTAAAGTGCATGTTGCAGTGATGAATCTGGGCATTTGGAGCTTCCTTGCTGTTTTCTTAAGGTATTTGTATGATAGGTGAGGGGAAAAAAAAGTCCTGTGCTTAGTTCATCTTGTTATGATGTAGATATATTTTCCGCACATTAGCAAATAGAGTAAAGAACAAGAGTTCTTCAGCTATTTAAAGTCTTCGAAAGAAGAAAGGCAGTTTAGATTACCAGCAGCCTACAATGTGCGTGGCACAAAAATGTCAGTTTTAATGGCAAAGTTCAGGATAAAACTGTGTCAGCTAATTTAATCATTTACCATGAAATACCAGTTATCTTAATCTTACATGCAGTCCTTAAGTCTGCTGCATATTTTTGTGTAATTGAATCCTGACCCTAAAAGGAAGGAAGCAAGGAATTTGCTCTTTAGTGAATAGTTAGGCTCTAAATGTTCCTGTTTATAAATTGTATTTGCAGCATTGTCAGATATTTTAATACCGAGCAGCTAATATTTCTGATGAGTCTATTTTTTCTCTGTTTCATATTTGTTTTCCATGCTGCAGAAATCGTATTAGTATTCAGTTTCCGTGGATCTTAACAGAGTTCTGTGGAAAAAGTGCAAATATTGTTCCCAGAACTTAAGGCAAATAAATTAGTATCTAACCCAGATGACACATTTTATTCATGTGTTTTGCTTTCCATCTAGATACCTGATGTATTACTTCAGCAGCAAATTCAACAAGGCCAAGATGTCTTCATTTTCCTTCAGAGCAAAAGCTGTAAGAGCAGTGTGATGGAAGTATCGGTCTTCTGTGGCCAGCCAGCGAGAACCCATAACAGCTGTGATGAGCAGGGCAGACATAGGGAGACAGGAGGCAGCTGAAGCCAAAGAGGACCCACGCCTGGAGCTCTGTGTGTGTGTGATTGGAGCAGAGAGAGGCCAGGACCCAAGGAAATCCCAGCAGCAAGGGAAAAAAACAGATTGACTCTCAGTGACTCATTTAGCTCCTGGATTGGACAGATCTCTCCCCTGCTGGCAATTTGGCTGAGCATCAATGGACAGATACCAGGATGAATAGCTTAAAATAATTAGGGGTTGTGAATCTCCAAAACTGCTAGCCATCTAATTCTTCACTGTGCAATGCAAGGCACAAAAAAGAATTACATTTAGGTTATTAAATATTAAGTCAGTGGATTTACCTCCATTTGGTCCAGAACAGGAAACTGGCTAAAATTCAACATTTATACCATTGTGTTGATGGCCTGTTTATCACTGAACAAGTGAGTGCCTTTTGGCAGGTCAAGCTCTTTGACACATGGAGTGAATGTGTGCATAATTTCTCCCAAACAGAAGAATTAATATAATAATAATTAACACGGATGAGAACAGAATTAAAATCAAGTACAGTCAAGAGTTCAGTTTAATGCCAGGCATCTCACATTCTACATGTTCTCGGGCCAGATTTTTTCCTGTCAAAGGCAATAAGGATTTTGCCATTGGCGCTGATGGGAGCCGGAGTGGGCCTTGAACGCAGAAAGACAGGATTCCCTGTACTTTCTATTTAATGCTCAAAACCAGAAGCAACAGGCTCATTTAGTATCAGTAAAGGTCGGTTAAAATTATAGAGACATCCTTTGGAGCAAATCCTCTGCCTTGTATTTGCATATTTATGAACTAGAGATTACGACAGGCTATTCCATTTATTACACCAGCGTCGCTATAGCTAATAGTCTGTCAGTATTTCCATTATAAACCCCTTTTTTCAGTGTTTTAATATCTCAGCCATTTAAAATCACATCAGGAAGCAAGTTGGTCTTGTGTTGTCGGCCAGGTGCAATTTTTTGTTTTGGATTATTTTCAATAATGAAATACTGATCCTCATATATGCAAATGAGCCACAGCATTTCTGTTGCGGGGAAATAGCAAAGTGCATAAGTTCATTGTGGCTTTGTTTTTCTTTAGGAAAGAAGAGAAAAGAGGAATTTGACCAATCATGTCAACTGAGGCTTCACGTTTGAAGAACAGTTTCTCAAGCAACTGCTCTCAGAAGAAATACTGGTTCTCAATGTGATATCAGGTTGCTGCATGCTTGCTAGTAGTGACCAAGGTATACAGGTGAGGTTGGTTCCCCTGTCCCTCAGAAATTTCTTGTTTGCCAGTCAGAGGTGAAGCACACCATGTAAGCAAGCAGTGAATGTAAAAGAAGAGCCTTTAGAAGTAACAGAAGCCCTAGTTACAAATTCACAAAGGTTGCCTCTTCTCAAGTGTCTTCCAGATGCAGAGAAGTGCAGTACTGTACTGACTTTAGTGCTGATATTTAGGGTAGAGAAAAGGGGTTGCTGAAGCTTTGGGGAGGAAGCTGCCTTGCATGTGTCCCTGAACTGAGCAGTATTGTTTACTTCAGCAGTCTCACATTCTGCTCCTTCCAAACAGCCTCAGTTTGCTTTCATAGAGGTGTTGGCTCACTAAAAAATAACTGCCTGGCAGGGGCAAATGTCTGGACTGAAATGCTAATTTTTAACTTACCAGGGCAGCAAAAAGTTACTCTTCAGTAAAGAAGCTGGTCTTGCACTATAACCTCTTGCTCCATGAAAAGAGAAACAGTTCAGTAAGAAACTCCTGGGCAGTGATTTGTTCTTAAGGCCTTGAAAAATCACTTGACACCACAGTAACTGAAAAGTTAAAAATCAAATTAAAGTATTCAAATGTTTGTTGCTCTACTGTTGCCCAACAAACACATAGTTGTTTGTTGGAGGTGGGAACACAGTCCGTATTTTCCATCATAAAGGTTTGTGTGCACAACTGAGGACTCCAGGGAAGCTAACAATGGCAGGCCAGAAACACCACCAAAACATCATATACTTGGTGCAGACCAGCTAATTATGCCCTGGGCAAGACCCAGGGCTTGGCCTCTGTGATGCCTTTTGTGAATTTTGACTGAATTAACAACAAGTTTAGAAGTTATGTTATATAAACAATTTTTAAGGTACATGTTGCAACCATGTCTTACAAACAGTCTGTGATCTTAAAACCCCCAAATCCAAATGGTGAGCCAAACTTTGCATCTGGCCTCTCACCTCCATCATGAGAACCACGAGCCCAGATCAAGACACTTCACTCAGGCTTGTGGAAAATCTGTTCCAAATCCAAGTGGCTTGGGCTCATCAGTAGCGCTTTCTTAAAACAACAGCATTTGGGATATTTTTGTAGGTAATTGCTAATTTGATGTGCATTTTCCAGATTCCTTCCAGAATTGCCATTGTAAAGAACAGTATTCCTTCCCAGACATGTCACGGTGCTTTTTCAGCCAAAAATGATCTCTGGTCATGATAAGTGATCGTAACTCAGAAGTAGGCAGACTACAGAAATTATAACTGTGTTAAATACAAAATTACTTTAACAGTTTTATAAAGCAGGTGTAACCCAAAGTAACAGTGGGGGAGGGAGAGTCTGCCAAACGTGTTTAAAATGTATGAAGTATTATGTGCTGTCTGCTGGAAGATAAGTCCATGCTCAGTAAGCTATCTGAACAGCACTGTTCACTACATATATTTTTTATGGTTGGTTTTTTTTTTAATTTGCAGTGACACAATCTTGCATAACCGATTTGAGTGCATCTTTGAATATTAAAAATACTAATTATTATGTAATTAGTCAACAGGATGTGTGTAATTGTGTAATACCAGCATTCCTGGGTGTGGTTAAGTACGTAGGTAGAATGCCAACACTCATCTAGACGTAGTATTGTAAAATTACACAACATACACCCTGGGTGGGTACGCTAATTATATTTTACATTTAAACAATGGCTACATTAGTAAAATAGAATTTATTCTTTTAAAAAAAAATCTTCCCGCAGGCATGGATCATAATAGATGATGGTGGTAATATTGCCCAAACAGAGTATCTTCAATCTCCCAAGGGTCCCAGGCTTCTTCATAAACATAAAAATAAGAGACAGAAACCAGGCATAAAGAGCCCTTCATCCACTTATGGCATGAAGCCACCTCACTACGGACATGTGACAATTGCTGAATCATGCACCACAATAATTGAATGCAGAAAATGAACAGGAAGAACTTTGTCTCATGAAGAATCACATGAGATTAACCAGAAATCTGACTAGAACTGTTATATTTTTATGATTTAACAGACATCAGGACTGTCCTTAAACTATGATGGAAACAGAACCACACAGTTAATCAGATTCTTCTTTGAACTTCCCAGGAAGATCTTGGTTACAGCCATCAAATGTCTTGAGCACTTTAGTTAACTCTGATCTCTGCTAAGACTTACTGCCAATATGGTACAAAAGCCTTCTGCACTCCTGGGCCAAATCCTCCCTGCCTAGTCATCACTCATTCTTCCTGTGGTACATCTGCAGTGACTGACAGGCATACACTTCACTGGGGCCAGCACTACAGAGGTCTGTACCTGCAGTACAGACAGAAAAGGTGGATGGTTCTTTCACGTGGCTCACCACTATTTTCTTTCTTTTGATATGGATCCAAGGTGAAAAATCCAGGAGAGGAATGGAAAGGTGAAAATTCCAACACCAAAAAAAAACTAACCCAAAACTAAGCTGTGACTCATTATAAATGTAGAATCTTGGAGCCTAAAGCTGGGTTTTTTCTATGTGCCTGGGTGGAGAAGGGTGAGGTGCCCTCTGAGGATGATTTTATCTTTTGAGTCTGAAGATCTTGGATGTGGTTTGGCAAATTCATAAAAATATTTGTGATAAAGTTGAACTGCTGTCTGGAAATGTTACATACAGAGATGTAAGAAAGCTTAAGGAGAAAACTGCAGATTCTGGAAGAAGAATCAGCAATGCACATGAATGAGGTTAAAAATTGCAGAGAATTAGCTACTAGATGACTCCTACTAAATAAATCATCAAAGACTTGACTACTGCTTCCAGGTTTCCACAACAATATTGGCTCATTGGAGCAGCCAAAAAGATGTTAATCTGGCCAAAGTTTTAGGAATTTTCTTTTCTTGTTTGAATTAACTAATCAACCAACAAGGCCAATGTCTCTTGCCAAGGTTATAAAGCAGGGCCTTCCTCCTTCTAGGGAAGATACTATATTTATTGCTCAGGATCACGGGCCCCATGATATGGAAAATAAGCTTCTTTGTGTTAAATGAGAGCTACATGGGAAAGAAAAACAACCTGAGCTTGTCATGGAATCTCACATCTTCTTTCAGCACTCAATAAAGCACTTTGCTTGCCCAATTCAATAGAGAAGCACAATTTCTTTTTCCTGTATGCCTCTACACATCAGCTCTAGCTCTGATCTCATTTAGAGCTTAATCCAAGACCCAAAGTAAAGGGAAAATATTCCCATTGCTTCCAAGAGGCATCTGGTCAGTCTTTTACTGTGGTTTTACTTAAATGTAAATTCAGTGCTGAGTTTCTTCCAAGAAAAAGAGGGGTAAGTGGTAAGAGACAGGAGACTGTACGTTCAACTTTCCACCCTCCTGTTACTGATAGGACCAATCCTTTGGCTTGGCAAAAACTTCTTAATTTGTTTGGCCTTTCTGCAGGGTTGACTGGTACAAAAAAGCACTCACCTTGACCTTCTTTAGTGCTACATCTGGGCAACTCCCCACAGTTGTACTCTCTTTTACTACTTGAGATTTACTTGTGTCCCTGGCGTGTTGTGATAAGCCTCTGAATGTCGCTGCTGTGGAGGTTTTGTTCTTCCCAAAGACTCTCCAGAGATTCAGTGAAGGCAAGTAGGGTTTGCTTTGGTTTAAAAGTAGATTGTACATGTCACTATAATAAATGGAAATATGCAAAGTGTTGGTTTAATTTAACAGGAAATTGGAATGTTTGACTTGTCACAATGCCAGTTTATACTATTTGGACTTCTGACATTGCTTGTAGTAGGTGAACCTCGCCCCATGTTGAGGGCCAGCTCAAGGCCTAGTTATCACTTACATGCAATTTAAACTATCTTCACAATAAGACTAAGTGGTGCATAAGCCTCACGCTCTCTGTGCAGGAGTATAAAAAAAGGAACCTGATTTGGAAAACACTAGGGAGAAATACTGAAGTTTTAAAAATCAAAAAAGCTAATTAGAAATGCTTTTCTTTTATAACAAATAGGCCAAGCATATTGACATTAATTATATGAAATACTCAAGTTTTGGAATAATCTGTTGAAGAGCACAGATGTATATCAAATCCTATGCAAATGAGTGTGTGCAACTATTCTTCAGGTAACACATTTATTTATAAAAATAAGCCGTGTGTTCGGGTTCCTTTTCAATGGGTAGAGCATCATTAAAAGTCTCTCTCTCTCATGCTCTTACTCAATGTAGTGAGATAGTTGTATGTGTTCAGCACAGCCTAACATGAATTCCAGAGCTCAGAGCAGATTCTTCCCATACCTGAGTTAGTAGTACTCTGTCACCTTTCCTGGAATTACATCACTGTAACTAGGAGCAGAATTTATTCTCCTCTGGTGGTAAATTTTCTTTGGTTTCAGAAAAGCTAATGGAATTCATAATTGCATTTATATTTTTCAGTCTGTGTCCCTGAGCTTACTAGTGACAGAGGTGTTTAAAGAAAATGCTGTGACTGTGATTTGCTGTGTTGCCCATTAGTGTTGTTGGTAGAGACTCTTAATAACATTTGGAAGAAAACATCATCTATTCCTTCTTTTACCCTGGCTGGCTGTGAAGAGATCCTCTTACTTTTGATAGCTTTACTTCATGGTGGAAGAGTTCTTCTATGTCAGGGGCACGACAGGCAGGCTCAGCAGACTGAATCACTCCACCTCAAATACTCCTATACCCTTGCCCCATTCCCTGCTCCTTCCATCTTAGGCATTGCCTCTATACAGGTGAAGGACACTTCACTTTCCTGGTCAAATTTCCCTGCTACATCTGCCAAGTATTTGTCTAAGGATACCCCATAAATTGGATGAGTTGTCTAGCTTACATAGGAGCTGCTCTGTGGTCATCATAGATTGTCACCTGGCTGGGCTGTGTTGGGACTGGCAAGCTTCTTGGAGCCTGCTCCATAATCTCCAAACAATCCTATAAATTGCAAGGCTTAGCACTTTTGCTCTTAGAAACACCCATCTGCAAGGGCAAATGTTGGTAGTGAATAGTTACTCTCTCTTATCACCAGTAGGGACCATCATTGATGTTGCCAGTGCTGGCTCAGGTTCCTTGAATTGTCCCAATTTATCTAACAATCCTCTTAATATTTCACAGGCATTTCCAGAGCTACTGCGTCTGCACAAGTTCCAAAAAGCTCATGGTACAGCATCTGCTTTCACCTCTCAGATTCAAGCCCATTAAAGGATTTGAGGAAAGCTATCCAGTGCTGTGGGCAATGAAGAACAAATGTGATCCATTTAGATGAGTTGCAGGTATCATTTAAGACCTCTAAAAAGTAGGAAAAAATTATTTGTACTCTAAAATGATAACAGTGTTCTCTATATATTCTCAAGAATTGCCAACAACTGGCCTCCAGTCTGGCAAGTGTCTATTCTGGTAACCCTACCAGCTACCAGCGGGTCTGGACAAGATTGTGCAAGTTGCAGATTGCTGGGGGGGCGTACATAACACTGGTGAAACTGTGGCCTTTGACCTGTGCTTCCACTTCTGAACATCCATAATTAACAGACATAAAATATTGTAATAGTTGGATTTTTGATCAACCCAGTGTGCTTGGTCTTAGGCTTTTATGTTTGCATCATTTTTAGTAAGAGTAGAAAGGAGACAGCTTCTATCCTAATTGCACTCATATGGAAAAGCGGCAATTTATATTGACCCTGGTCACCCAAGGGCACCCTTTTACAAAGGGACACCTCTGAGACACGGATCCATTGAGTTGGCTGACATGATAGAAGCAGCACTTGTAGCAAAAGAGCAAAAGCCAGCTCAGAGTTGCATAGGTTTTAGTGGCAACTAAATGCAGAAAAAAGTTGCAGGGGTGGGAGTAACAGGAGACTATCAGTTGGTTGTGAAGTCAGAGTGAAAGCTTTTATAGATAATTTCAGCTGGTGGAGAGGCAGATGGTTCTGTTAGTAACTATTCTTTACATATAGATCAGCCTTCTAAACACCTTTTTGCATCTGCTTTGGATAAAAATATATAAAAAAACTCAAGCCCCTGAGCTTTTGCCTTCAGTGTGCAGTCAGTAGATTAGAAGGAAAAGGAGCTGTTACACCTATGAAATTAAATTTGACTCAAAGATAATTTAGGGTAATAAT
Source organism: Balearica regulorum gibbericeps (assembly GCF_011004875.1). Classification (NCBI taxonomy): domain Eukaryota; kingdom Metazoa; phylum Chordata; class Aves; order Gruiformes; family Gruidae; genus Balearica; species Balearica regulorum. The sequence goes on along the minus strand of NC_046191.1, from coordinate 17,254,004 downwards.
AAAGGTGAAAGTTCAGAATCTTTCTGGCCTAGTGTGATACACGTACAAAGCATATTGACCTGCTGTCTAACTTTTTTGGTTCTTGCTGTTGAAACCTAAAATTTGGTTTCAAATAAAAATCGATTCCTACCAGGTTCATATAATACAAGTACTTTATTGAATTCTGACTGAAACAGTGTTGCTCAGAGACTGGGGGCCAAGTCCTGGCCTTGTGGCATGGGGCCAGGAGCATTTTGCAGAATGCGACTGTTTCCAGACCACAGGCAACTCTGACTTTAGGGGAAGGAGGTGAAGGAGATGGGCACCTACCCTAGGGAGATGTTACAGGTAGCAAAAAAGCAAAGTCAAAATGGAAACGATGTATTCCTTTATAGCACTAATAGGTTTCTGCTGAAATTTCCAAAATCTGTTGCTGGGATGAGTGGCACATTTTTCAGCCACTCCAAGGGAACCAGAACAGGGATGGTCAGCTTTGCAAGGAGAAACCGGGACACCAGGGAAGATGACAGCCAGGTAGGAGAAGATGAGATGCAGGGCCAAGGGGTAGGAGGAAGGCAGGCTGGCTCATGGAGGTGGCCTGGCTGGCAGCAAGGTGCACAGGGAAGTGGAGGACTGCTAGGGCATGAAGATACTGGTTAGGATATATCTGGAGACCATAAAATTGGTGCTGAAGGGTGAGATACTGGAGTCTCCTGTCTGGAAAGAATATGGCAGCAGAGGAGAGCAGTAAAGCTCCTGGGGTGCCATTATGGGGGAGCACAGGGAAGAGCAGGGCCCCTTCTACACCCACCCCAGGGTGAGGTGACCTGGCCATAGTTCCAGGACTGAGGGGAGGCATTGCTTCTGGGTTTGTGGCGTTATTTCAAAAAAAATGAGAGAGAAGCCTAAATCTCTTGCTGCTTGACTGGGGAAACAGGAACTTAACAGTGAAGAAAAAGTACTTCTACTTCCCCCCCAAAAATTGGCTAAGGTCTAGTCAAAGCTTTTACCTGGGGCTTTCCTGGAGGCCACCTCTGCCCCATGGGTGACATCCCTGTCTCTGCTTGAGCCTGGCAGGGCAGTGAGAGTGTCAAGCACCTCTGAGCAATTGAGGGGATACCAGGGAGGGGGGTTTGTGCCAGTTAATTAGCAGCACATTGGTGGTTTCTGCAGCCTGCAGTAACCTCCACAGGACCTGCAGTGGAAGAAAGGTATTCGGGGATCTGTGGTGGAGACTGGAAGCTGATTTATTTGAGCTCTTCTTTCTCTGAGCATCAAGTGCATTGCTCCTCTAGCTCACTTTAGAGACTGTGCCATCGACTGTCCAAGCTGGGCAGCCCAGTGTCAAAAGGAAAGGAGGCTTTTGCCCATCACTGTCATATAAATCAGGCCCCAAATCTGAGCCCTGTAAAATGTGAGAAAATGAGAGATTCGATTATCCATATGGATCACTCTAGATTTATTCCAGATTGCTTCATTAATAGCAATCAAAGACATCACCTTAATGGATTTTTTTATCCTCAAAACTATGATCGTGAGGAATTTGTTCTGGCTATTGATTTTGAAAGGGCTTTTGATTCTCTTCAATAGCCTTAACTTATTTCAGAATTAGGTAACAGTAGGATTTGGTCTTAAATATGTTAGATAGGTCAATCTCCTTTATTCAAATCCACAGTTATGTTAAAACTACTGGCCACAGTTTGAAGATGATTTATATACTGTGGCTTAGACAGGAGAGTCCTTTTTCTGTGATACTTTTGCTGTTACAGAGGAGCCTTTGTTTTGGGAGAAATCAGTGTTTTTAAGGGAAAAGTCAGTGATGTTTTCCATTCTGCCCTTAGTTGGAGAATATGTTATTTTTTTAATGAAGATTTTTAGATATTATGCTGGAAGTCACTGAATGTTCATGTTTCTTCTTTGTTAATTGGGGTAGAACTCTTAAAGCCATTAGGCGATTTAAATGTAGCTCTATTTGAGCAATATCCTTTATTGGATCCCCCATTATCCTTTAAACATCTTGGTGTGCAAGGGGATAAAATTAGAAAGAATTTGTTTGCTTTAAATTGCTAGCCTCTGCTTGATAAAACTATTAGCTATTTAGCTAATTGGACTGCTCTTCCATTATCATTAATTGGCAGAATTGATACAATTAAAATGGGGGCTTTATCTAAAGTGTTTGTGTTTTTACTGAGGTATTACCATCAAGTTCCCTAGCATGTTCAGGGAGCCTTACATTCTGCAATTAGTTTTGTTTTCAGGGGTAGAGGTAAATTTAAGATTAATTTTGAAACTCTGCAGCTTCTCATAGAGTCAGCTGGACTGGCTCCTGCTAATTTTATTGTTGTTTTTGGCTGCCCTGGTACAACATGTTGTTTCATGATTTAGACAATCCCCAGCATTATGCGGCTGTGGAGTGCGTGGGGCAGGGTAACCACAGGCTGAGGAAAATCAGGCCCTCAGAGCACACCCCCTGCTTTGCAGAAGGTCATGGCAAGGCTTGCTCCCAGGGCTGTGTCCTGCAAGGTGCTAAACACCCATTATTCCCTGACCCACCAAAGCATTTTAACACAGCCATAACTTTTAAGCACACGTACAGGCCCAGTGACGCCAATTAGCTTACTCATACTAGTAAAGTCAAACAAAGGCTGTGCTTGGTTGGGGCCGCAGTAATCATCACCTTGTCGGTTAGAGACTCCCACATTAATCTGTTGCAAAATAGCACATGTTCTTCTGCTTACACCTTGGCTGTGCTCTCAGCTGATGCTGCCGTCCAAATGAGCAGGAGGAAGCCACTGGGGTTTTAGGAGAGGCTCTGCCAATCCTTCTCTTCCCCTGTGGTCAAAGCATCAAGAAACTGCATCCTCTGTTCCTGCCATCCCCAGTGGACTTGCCATCTTTTTGAGGCTGCTGGTACACATCATGTTTCTCCCTCATAACACTATGATTCATGTCAGCCATTGGCCTCAAATAAATGAATGGGCTACAAGAAAATTAAAACCAAATCACACCTCTATCAAGGGGAGATCTCATTGACAAGTAGAGCCTTTATTGCCAGAATTAGTCATCTAGGTCTGCCTTTTGCACCAGAGGCTAAAAAAAACAGAGTATGATTAATTGGGCAGGACCAAGAGGATGTCATGCCTCCCATACAGCTGACCAGTGTGGGCAGTTTCTAAATCACACCATGAGGGCAATGGCTACATCACTGAATACCACCACTACCTCTGCTTCATCTCCATCACAATTTTATATAGTGCTGGGGTAGCCACATTTGTTCTTCACCACCCATACGTGCTCTTATTCTGGGACTTCATTATCTTGCAAGCCATGTAGAGCTGGATCTCTTGACATGTAAAGCTGCTTAAAATAACTTGTATATAAACTATAAAATTGTTTTATGCAAAATAAATTTTAAAAATGTTTTATCTATATAATATATGCAAATATAATCATATAATTTTAACTTAAAAAAAATCAGGACCATTCCTTATAGATGTGACCCAGTATGTAGGTAACAGGTATGAACACTGGAACAACCTTGATGCAATACTACCCTGCTTAATTCATTTGAGTCATTGTAGTTTTTAGACTATACCAAAGTCATTTCATGAAACACATCATGCTTCATGGGTTAATCCTGATTTAGCTGTGATGCTTTGCTTTTGGGTATTATCTAAATTGTTTTGCCCATCTCTTCTTCATTCATTTTGTCTATCACGAATATCATTCTACATGGGTTTCACTCATACATTTATTTGTATTTAAATTATGCATCTCTTAAGGAGATAGACCCATCAAGTGATACAATACCCTGTGGCACAAAGAGTGAGGCATTGTTTACTTTTGCATAAAAAGCCATGAAGATGGAACACACAGTTTATAGGATACTAATGAATTATTTGGATGTTTGACCTTAAATCAGATTCAATCCAGCTAAGCTTGGTAGCCAGTGGAATTGAAATGTAATGGATAATAGCCCAAGAGTCAACCATATTGTAGGTCTAGCTTGAGCAGCTTGTCCCTTACTGACAACCTCAGCCGATCACCTTTGCACTGAGTGGCTGATGAAGTAGCTCACTGCAGCGTCATGGGGCTGCCTTCTTGCCATCTTGAGGACAGAGTACAGCTTGAACTAAGGTTGCACTGCTGCTCCAGGTCTTGAGACGCTCCTTCTAGGGAGAAAGAGAGCACCTGAGTCTCTGGGACTAACAAGCTGGCATGTCTCGTGAGCACTACGCTGACTGTAACGAAAGTCACCTTGGGGTGAGGGGCCTGTTGCGGCTCCCTCAGGATGAATGTGCTCTCCCACCTGTGCCATTAGAAACCCCACACTCCCACTGCCTTTTCCTGTGGCACAGGGAAAGAGGAGGGGAGAGCAGAAACAAAACCCCTTGGAGTAAGAGACTAAAAGACAACTACCTCACAGTATTAAATGCACTGATCCTGTGCTGATTTATCATTCTGGATTAATTGCAGTAAATAAGGAGCATCACACTGGTCAGCTGGTGTAAAACTCACATGAAGGAGATGAGAGTCAAGCCCAGTGGGAACAGAGGAACTACAATGCAGGAGCCAGCCCTCCCTGTGCAACATTTAAGGTATATTAGGGGCAAAACCTCCTTTAATGCAAGCAGTGCTGTTTATTTGCTTCCATCAGCTGTGAATTTGGTTTATTGTCGCCAGTACGAGAAGAGTCCAGAATAAGGGATATTCCTGCGCTGAAACATTACTGTGGCATACCAATGCCTTTTCATCATTTGAGAGTAGACATATAACTCTGTATATCGTTAACTAAGACAATAATAAATTAATACAATATCCAAGTCATAATGCTATAATGCTTTCATGTATGAATTGGAATGTGAATACTGAGCTTTTCATTTCATGGTTGAAAAATACATGAGTTGACCCAAATATTAATTTCTGCATTTCAATCATTTACATATCATGGGTCAATAATCATTTCTTGCACAAATGACTTTTCAAATGAGAAGCAGTATATTGTAATGGTCTATCATATTTACAAACATTTCATTGTTTTCCCAACTTAGCACTTAGTATTTAAAATATACTGGACCAGATATTGTTTGCCAAATACAATACAAAAATGACTCATGTAAAATGCAGAGACTATTTTCCTTTACTATTATCCATAATTTATAATGTTCATAAACCATGGAGTGGCATGCCCCTGCCCCTGGCAGGCCCAGGCCCCCACTTTGGAACAGGCATGGATTTCCAGCAATGGTTCAGGAGAACTGACACCTCTCTCTGCTCTTTCTTGACCTTAAAAATCTCACCCTATGAGGAGCAGTCCCTCTGAAGATCCAGCACTGTCAGAAGGGCTAATGGGGTTTTTTTGGAGAAGTTTAATACTTCCCAAGATTTCTTTACAGCATGCCATGACATCCAACAAAATGCCTAGGATGTCTTTTTTCAATTACTTTACAAAGCTAAAATTATGTAAATAACCTTGCTTTTTACTTACTGGTATTGAACTTAGTCCATCATTTCAGACTGTTCATTGTTTTCTCATATTACACCCCTTTATTAGTCGACATATCCCAACAGAAACCTTGTGTCTTGGAGTGAATAGTGTTCAAGTCCTGGATTAATCAGGGACTAGTGCAACACATCTATGCTGCCCAGCAAGATGAATTTACACATCTGCCTTTTCCCCTAATTATAATTCCAGAGGTTGAATGTCAACAGCATATGGGTATATCCTCATAGAGGCATGCAAACACACACATGCAGGCACACACAGCGTACATTAATCTCTCTTGGCTTATCTGTTGCTGTCTTTAATTTGTATACTTCAAAATTGAGTGGTGAGGTCATTTATTAGACTGTTTCTGTGAGTTTTATGTAGTGATAAGAAAGCAGTAACATGCAATTTGTTTTTACAGAACTCACTTTTGTAAGTATGAGCTAATATTTCCTTTCTTTAACTGAACAGTGAGGAAGAAGAGCTTTCAGAGCTAACTAAGAGTTAACTGGCTACATTTCAACTGTCACCATTGTCTTACATCTACATAGAGAGCGGGAGAGAGCCAGAGAGATGTAAGTACAGCAGGCCACTGGGAAAAAACATTTATAAGTAGAAATTTCTCCTCAGAAGCCTCAGAGCAAATCTTTCCAGTTTGTCTTGATTTTTTCTTTCCCTATTTTTTAAACACAACGTGTGGTGGAAACGATTGTTATTATCCAAAGGACCTTACTTGCTGGCTCGCTGCATCTCTGTTTATGAAATGCCATAACAAAAGTGAGCTCACGCTTGTGTGCTTCCAATGCGTGATGTTCCTGTGTGCCAGATGGGCACTTTCATGACTGTATGAGCGTGGATTATTTCATTTCCTACATCTGGGACTCCAAATGGCTGCACAGAATGCCACAGGAGAGAGGCACAGATCTTCAGCTGGGGAAACCTACCTTCACAGGGGAACCAGCTACATCAGAGGGGATGAGGCAGAGAAGCCCCGAGTGATATCTGAAAGTTCACATAAACCAGAGCCATAAGGGAAACCTTTAGAACCAGGAACAAGACAAAAATAAACAATAACTAATGCTGGATGTCAGCTGTGGAGAGGGGGGGAGGGAAAATAAACCATAAGCAGTTTCTTGTCTGGCCACAGAAGATGTGTTTGGAATGCTGTTTTGTATTTCAGCTCAGAAACTCTGCTGTGACCTTCAGATATCGCTGGGTATTACAAGTTCTACAGATAGCCAGAGAGAAATATCCCAAGGAGAGCTGGCATATACCATGCCATCCTAGTTAATGTTGACTGTGTATTGCTCTCAACCCGTTCCAGAACTGTGACCAGGCAGCCTTGTAAAAACACTGCAGAATCCTACAGTAAGAGTCAGGAATGCTACAGTTTGTCATAAAGCTATTGCAGGATTTGGGATAATTACTTGTTTGTTTGTAGGATAAAAGGGTGCTTTCCTTTTTTTAAGCCCAAAACAATGAGAGCAGATCCTCAGTATAGTGAGGACCTGGCTCACTACACTTTTACAGTATATGTTGCATTTCAGAGCCAGGAAACAGGAGGAGATGGTAGGAAGAGATGGAATAGCCTGTCCTATATGTTTGATTGAATTAGCTGTAGCAGAAAAAAATATAGTTAAGCCAGTGGCTTCCTTAAGATGAAAGAGGGCAAGCCCCCAAAAGAGAACAAATGGAAAAAGTAATGACAAAAAGAAAGTAAGAGCTTGTGACACAAAGTAAGAAAAATAAACAGCAGTTGACTTAACTATTTTGCATAAGATATTTACAAACCACAGCATATTACTGTTTGCTTTATGCATTTTCACATCCTGCTCAGTTTAAAGCAGTAATTTTCTGCAAGGACAACAGAGGGAAAAAAATGCTTTACACTGCTTATATTAATTACATTTTTTCATTACCCGTCATGTTTTCTACAGGCTTGTGTATTATTACTGTAAAATGTAATGAAACAGAAAAAGAAAAAAAGAATGGACTTCTGGGAAATTTTCCAATTCTTGAAATGCAATGTTAATTGAGTGCTATTTTTAGGTCATTGCAGATAGAGCTGAACCCATTGCCATCAGCGCACAAAATGGGGACAGCCCAGGTGCAACATAAACTGGGTGAGGGTATCAGTTTCTCCTGATGGAGAAAAAGGGGGAGAAACGAAGTCCACAGAGGGGTGATTCTTGTTGGGTTTGGCGCAGTTTCTATTTCTTGATGTAAAGTTCTCAAAGCAGAAATGAAAAGGAAAGGTGCAGAGCTGGTGTGGGTACAGGACCCACCATGACCATGGGCGCTCCTGAAAGACACCCAGTGAATCCTATGAGAGAAGGGCAGAGCAAATGAAAGTGAGAAGCTCTCTCTGTTTTGGTGGCTGACATCCAGCTCTGGGAGGGAGGGCACTCTGAAAGTCAACATAAAATAAAGTTCCCCAAAATGTATCAGAAACGTGAGCCCTTTAATTTATAGATCTCCTAAAAGGCTGCCAAAAATCAATTATTTTAATTTGTATATAGTGCAGCCATGGACTGATTCAAGTTCTTTTGAAGTATTTTTAAACAGCCATTGCACAAAGCCATCCTCTTTCCCATATGCAAAAAATGAATTGAAAACCACAATTTCTCACAGTCGCTTTGATCGCAAGAAAAGACACACAAGACTCTGCAAGCAAATCTAAGGCCCCCTGCTAAGTCCTTTAACTGGGTACCTTTATTGTTAGTCCCAAGAATCAGTGTAGCTCTATCGCTCCCTGTATTATCTGCCTCTTCACCCAAAGAGTGCAGGGAAGGTGTTTGAGCCCATAACAGCTTGTGAAGACCAGAGGAAATAGTTATTGGTACTTGGGGGTGGGTGTAGGTTCCCTTTGAAACAGGAGAAGTAGAAAATCTTTGGTGTGCACTTACCAAGGCCAGAATGAAAAGGGAGAGAGCATCCCACATGGGGGAAGCCAATGTTATCTCCACAAAGCTATTCACTCTCTGTATTGCACAAGCAAGAGCCTAACACAAACATTTCAGCAGTCATTCTAAATCACCATGTAGCATGTTTTGGAACAACCGAGATTAACCCAAACAGTTTTCTACCCACTTCAGCCCCATGCATGTAACAATCTCAAAAAGCAGTCATGACCAGATGGTCAGTTACCGAGATGGTGCATCCAGTTCTTTTGTTTTGGTGCTACTGGAGACTTCGTAACCAACCTGTAGGTATAAGAGACACTTCTCCACCCATATCGACCCAGGTCATCAAAGGCATTTTGGACAGGATCCTAAACAAAAACACTTAAGCACCCACGTTCCTGAGATGACCTGGGCCCTTTTACCTTGGAACAAATAGCTTGCATCCTAGCCTTTTCTTTATTCACTACAAGTTTCTTTGCTTTTCTGTGGTTCTGTTAGTCACTTGAGGGTCCAGGCTCATCCTTTTCCAATCTTGGCTCAGGAATCCTGAATATGCCCAAGGGCCACATGAAATAGCAGGCATCAGTGCTCCCCTGGGTCTGGCAGTGTGGCTCTCCTTGACCTATGCAGTAGCATGGGCCTCAGCTCTCCATCATGAACTTGTCTTCACTTCTTGCCTGTCTTCAAATCTCTGCCCTCTCCTTAAGTCGTATAAGCTGTGACTTATCAAAAATACCACCTCAGTGCATTCCAGATGTGTCTCCCCACCCACTCCCCAGCAGTTTGACACTGGTATAGAAGTGTTATGGATTCGCCTGGCAAGGCTTAGATGGATTAAAAAAACAAAGCAAAGCACAAACTGAAGAGTTAGTTTGCTCTCCAAACATCTCTAGTGCTAAGACAGAAGTGATAAATCATAAATATAAGCCAACATGATTTTCTCTTATCTGACACATTGAATTAAGACTGTTGCGCTCAAACACTTATAGCAAAATTGACAAACACTTCCTTTTAGGAATGCTGCATCAAAGCTATTAACTTTTATAGTCAGAGACCATTTAAAGCCAAGGCAAGGCATGTGCATTAGCACACACTGCCATGCACCCACACACGAGGCATATGAACCGTGATACTCTGTTTGCAAATCAAGAAAGCAAGCCATCTCCTTTTGACTATGCTTGTCCAAGCAGTGGTGCCAGCATTTGGACTTCAGTTAGCCAAGCCAAGTGGCCCCAGCTTGTTGCAGCCTCACCATGGGCCTTAGCTCATTATTAGTTTGTCGGCACTAAAATTCATCAAGACCAATCTCGAGCCTGACAGCTAACCCCCTACTTTTGTTTCTCCCCATGACAGACTCCTTTTTGTGTTTAGATTAGAGTTATTCCCCTTTGCTAGGAAAATTGATCTGGATCCACAGCCCTCCAATTGAGAGTCACAACATTTTTCCACAAAGGACCCAGTTTCGTTCTTCCATAAGGATTCAGTTTTCCTCGGCACCCCAATTTGTAGGCAGCAGTCCAGAAATAGCAGGGCTCCTTTGCAGATCAGAGCAGGTAAATTTTTTGTAGTGGGATGATAGGAGCAAGTGGTGGAGGGTATGGAAGGAGCAAAGGGATCCATGAAACCACAAAGTCTCATGGAGCATAGACAGTCTGACCCAAGCCAGCTGGATCCCACTGCACCACCCCTAGGGGAATGGCTCCTGTGTGAGCCAGCCCTTTCAATGCTCAAACTACTGGGGAAAGGGCAATAAATTATTTTATTCCAAGTCAAACCCGCTGTGTAAATCAAGAAGTCAGTATTCAAATGGAAATTCAGACTTGATATAATGCCCTACGATACATGTAGCCGCTGATTTCCATGGTAATTTTGCCATAGCTTTCACCAGGACTAGGATTTAATCTCTGGGACTTTTCATTTTTCCACTTGATTAGCTGGCACCTGTTCTCTATTGAAAGATGGTCACAGTGCACCTGAAGAATTGCAGTAATAAGCTGGTCAAGGAGGCTTTGCAGGATGGACCCATGGATACTGCAGTCATTTGACTGGATCAATAGGTGGGATTTCATCAGAGAGAGGGGATTCAAATGTCGCTTTGAAAATTTCACTTTGATGTGTTCATTTTCTGTTTCAGCTGTGTTGGGAATGGCCTGTAGATTTAAACTCTGACTCAGAGCAGGAGAAATGAGGATCCATTAATTCTTATGAAAAAAATGCCATTCCAGGCCGTAGCCCTAACATAAATGAATTTGGCATGTTCGGGAGTAAACCGTCACTTCCATGATGAAATCAATAGATATAATTTAAGCTTTGGTCAGATGAGGCCTCAAGCTTGCAGGCCATGCATCAAACGTTTACTAGTGTTTAGAAGGTCAGATGATAGTGTTTTGAAAGCCCAGTGCTTTCAAAGAGTTTGGTTGTCTTGATCCAAGGAAGCAATAGGCAACAGTGCTTGAATATGTTTCAGGCTCTGGGATTTTCAAAAGCCCACGTGTTCCCAACTCCCAGTGGCAACAAGGAGCCTGGAAGCTTTAAAAATATGAAGTAGGCACTGATCTGCATCCAGAGGTGCTCAAATATCTGTGGAAATCTGCCTCTTAATTTATCCAGCAGCCCTGTCTTTCCGGGTCGCATTTGGAACTACAAGCACTTATACGGCACTACTCTGCAAACTCTGCTCCTTTGCATAGCTGTGGGTAAAAAAGGAAAATGTATTATGGACCTCAACTGCCGGGAAAATGCCATAAGCAGTGATGTGCTAGCCAGGATGTTAGAAGATGTCATTGTATACATCAGATGCAGAACCCAGTCAAGCTGGGGTAATTACATTTTCCAATTTAAAGGTTTTGCAGATGCAAAGCTTCCCTCCCTGCTTCCCAGCCTCTGTGTGTCCCCTGATGAGGATCTGCACTGCTGCAGGTGAAGAAGCCTTCGTGTATGCATGGGCTCAAAGGCTTTGACTGCTACAGTCTTGGCACCCAGCTCACATTACACCCAGGAGGACCCAGATGCTGAACCAGGTTTCCATGCTCACATGTGCGCCTTTGAAACAGAAAACCTAAGTGGGCTGGCTCGTGAATACTTTTGTAGATGTGCCAGCATGTGACCTGTGTGGTCCCCTTGCAGTCCTACCCAGGCTAGATTTGAGAGGAGACAATGTTCTCACCCAAGAGGATGAACATTTGTAATCTAACCAATTAACTCTGTATTATGCAGGAGGGTGCTCACAGCAAGACAGTGAAATGCTTCTAAAGAAGAAATCCCAGAATGACCTGTGCTGCACACACACTCATGCTGCCTCTGATGCTGCACTCCTGCCACCCCAGGCAGGAGAGTGGGCTTCAGAGCCATCAGCTCTGGGCATCAGGGATTTTGAAGTAATACTAGAAAAAGGTGGCTGATTCTCAACTCTGTTTTACTGATTGTATGCCAGTGAAACACTGTTGAAGTCAGTGGAGTTGCTCTGCCATAAAACCCAATGCAACAGAGCAAGTATCCAGCTCCATATATTTGATGTCAATAAAGTTAATAATGTTAATGTCAACAGAGTTCAGAGCAGCAGGCAGGACTGACCCCGGCCTCTCTGATTTGCCTCAGTAGATCGCACCTTAACCCTATTATTTTCCTCAAGTTTTTTACCTTGTAATCTTCTTGGGTATCAGCAGAATAAAGTTCACCTCCCAAGTAACTCCTCAAACCCAAGTATATCCCTGTTTAAATATTGGGATTGGGATAAAGAATACCATGCTTAAATGGTATCCTTTGAAATGGGGCACTGTGCATAAAAAGGCCTGCCAGGTTCCCATCAGAAGAGTTAGCTGAAGTCTGGGGGACTGGAAACACTGACGGCAGCCAATTTCCTTTTTTCTGTTTGTTAATCCACTTTGTCCAAACAATATGAACATTTGGTGCATTTAGCTCTAAATATGTCAAATGCTCCTTTAGGAAAGAACTTCCAAAACCTAAAATCATCTCTTAAGATCAAATTCATTGCCTGAGCTCAAAATTATTCTTCTCTACACAAATAAACACACACTTGCATACTTTGCACTGCAAGAATCGTCCTGGGATAGCACTGTGGTGTCTGTGGAGCCCTGCTAAAAAGCCTGGCTTTCTGATACAGAAAGTGTGCTGCAGATATTAACACGTTGTTGAGAGTGGGGGGGGGAAAGCAAGAATTATTATCCCAGAACGTAATAAATCTAAAAATAAATTGGCATCATTTTCACCTATTGCAGACCAATGGGGGTAAAACAACTTTAATTAGTGTAACAGGACAATAGGAATGAAATTGGCTTGGTCACAAGATTTTTGCAGGATGACACTGATGGTATTACTATCCAACTTCAAAGATTTGGAAAGATGTGGCTCCTAACACTGGAGAATAGAAACCTGTTTTTCATCAACTAGGCTGGCCTGACAAATTAAGTCTGTGGAGTCATTAGATTAAGATAAGAGCTTATCTCCTAGACTGACATTTATTCAGAGGTTTTTATGCTGCTCAGCTAGTAATTAGTGCAGTTGAATTTTTAACACTGTTTTGTCCAGTCATTTGACAAATTTGAAATATGTACAGTTTTGATTAAAAAAATAACTAAAATCCAAGAATACAAAATTATTAGCTTGGAAAGGTTTTAATTTCTGGAAGAATTGAGATGATGCTAAAAATCTTCAAGCAGGTCAGAAGTGCTTTTGCTGTTGACTAATTTCCATACACAGATTGAGAGGCCCCTTAAAGTAACTTTTCAGACACTAAGCAGCAGATACCTGTAGCAAATCTGTAATTTTTTTCATGCCCATCCATTTTGTAATTCTTCTGTTTTACAGGGACAGGAATACGGTGAAGGCTGCACTCCTGCTCATTAATGCTTGTCTGCCTCCTTTGGCACTCAGCTTGGGATTTCTGGGGGAGAGTTTCAAAAGGATTCTTCTCTCATATGGCTGATTTCATGGGATAAGGTTTATTTTTCCTGTCCTAATTTTCTTGTAATAACAGATGGATTGTTCCACAGTAAACCAATGCATTACTTTTGGACACATGTTTTAACATTGGTTTAGACTAACAAATCTCACTTTTTTTTAAACAGCTTATTTTGAATAACTGAAGATCAGAATTGGGTTAATAATTAGTGATTAAATGGATGAGTGTTTGTTTATGAACTTTGACAGGTTTGTTACAGCTACATCCTGTTATTGCTGTTACAACGTTTGTTTTGTCCGAAGTGCAGCCATCTCAGCATCTATGGTTGTTACCTTTAGAAATACACAGTGAAGGGGAGTTCATGGTAGTAAATTATGGTTCATCTAACTACTTTATTCCTGTGATTACTGGCTTTGACACACACACGAAAAAAAAAAGGCAAAAAAAAAAGCACGAACTCTGGAAAGACTCACGTGATCTCACACTGTGTCTTTGGAAAATAGACCATCCTTCTTTACATTTTATACCTTACTGCCAAGACTCCTGAAGTCTGTGGACTCACAGGCTCAGGGCAGTTGGTTGCAGAAGGCAACCAGCATTGCCACTCACCTGCACTCCTGAGCCTGAAGCAGCAGTGGTAGATTAGGGGACAGGCTCTCTGGCCAACTGGGACCAGGGTCCACATACTGGCTTTTCATGTCCACTTCTGTGGATTTGGGTTTCCCTGGCATTTTTATGACACCAAAGCATGAGAGGAGTTAAGCATCTCATAAGCACAACAGCTCTTCTGAGGTCCCATGAATGGGAAGGTAGGCACACGGCAGGGAGTGATTTCAGAGCTTTGCATAGCCAGGAGTGAAACTCTGCTGCCCTTCACTTTCTGAGCCAGACCCACGACCTAGGCCTGCCCTGACTCCTGTTTCAAAGCAGATGGTTTCAGCTCTCTGTGATGGTAAGACCCATGATACTTCCCACTGGAGGTGTGAAACCCTATGTAGTGCATTTAAGCTCCATGACAATCACTGCCAGTGGGCACCCCACCATCCCTGGTGTGCAGGTGAGACCTTGAGACCTCAGCTCGTGGTCAGGAGTGCCCAGAGGTGGAGATGGAGAAAATATATGTGGCAATGCCCATAAAATGGCCTGGAAAGAAATTTGCATCAGGCTGAACCACTTGCATCAATCCCCCAAAAGTTTCAAGTACTGTTTGGCAGACAATTTTTTTCCCCTCTAAATTTTAGCTGATAATGCTGCCTTTGCTGTCAACCAAGTCAAAAATCCCACATAGCTCTCAATGCATAACTCGCTTCCCATCTGGGGTGGCCCAGCAGAGAGAAGTGAAACCCATTCCTGGACCTTGGGTGAGCACGAGGGGAAGACCCAATTTCTGATGTCTCTAGGGAGCAGCCTGAACAGAGGGAAGGGGAGGGATTTTAATCTAAGTTCCCACGGATTTGTGGCAGCATTCCTATTTTCCAGCATTTGTTTACTTTCCTGTGTTGTGCATTGCTACATTGTACATTGCTACAGAACCTGGATGGTGTCAGCATCAGCCAGGCAAGCTTCAGTCAGTTAGACTGTTAGATAAAAGGGGAAAAGTTGTCATCACTGCACACACAAAGAGGCACAAACCCAAAGAAAGTCCACACCTTTGGGACAAAAACCAGCTAATATGAAACTATTAACATCTCCTTTTGATGAGCTGTGGAGATAACAGCATCCAGGTATGTTGATGTTGTCTGTCACAGCTGTCCATCAGCAGTGCTGGCTCATGGGGCAGTTCTTTGGCCTCAGAGCCATTTCAGAGACCTGTTAGCCTGCTGCCCATCTGTGGGGTTCTGTGTTATAGACTGCCACTATCCTCCTGTACTTCCATGAGAGATACCATTGACCTGCACCTTTGCCTTGGGTCAACAATTTAAAGACAACTGCTGCTTGATGGTGCATGTAAAATGAATTATTAGTCTTGGTTCTGGCCTAAGTGTCTGAAGACTGAGACCTTCGCTGGCCCCACACAGAAGGCCAAGGACTGACAGAAGCACTAGCAAAAAAGAAGTCCCAACAGGTCAAGGGAAGGGCCATTGCAGACTAATAAACTCCATTACTACAAGGAGAACTTTGTTCAACTTCCGATGCCAGAAAGGACAGCCTGGACTGGCAGGTAAATCTCCCTGAAGATAGCGGAAATAGAGGTTAGAGCACCATATTTATCTCAGACTACTTAGTAAATAGTGAGATACTGCAAAAAGAGAATTGGAGATTTAGCAGCAGGAAGGTGTCATTGAATGGCAATAACAGTACAACCATGCTTTACTCTGTCTTCCATTTGCAGTGACCCGCTCTCAGGTGGATGATTGCTCTTCAACATTGGGTCAAGGTCAGACAGGTGAGAGAGAATTTTTTCTCAAGTTTCTAGTGTCCCTAAGCAATTTTTAAAATGAGAAAAAAGGGCAATAACTTTTTTCTAATTGGCAAATATGTTTTCACTGTCACCAGAAAATGCTGCCTGTCAACTTAGACATTACTCTGATTTTGTTTTGATAGTTTTTGGCTTCTAAGTTTGGTACAAGAGGTGCTCATGTCCCAGAAAAAAATATGCTTGCCCTTGTTAACTGGATTCCATACAATGAAATTTATCCATGGTAAATGTTTCACAGTACAGTAAATTATGCAGCAGGTTCCACACAATCCTTCTTTACTCGCTGAAATGAAGGTGAGCACTCAGTAGCACAAGTATATGGTGTAGCCATCCAGCTGTTTGTGTTTCCCCCAGGCATTCAACACTTCTCACAAATAACTACACTTTGCACTTCTGTAACACACATCCTGTGACCCCACAGGGCAACCGCAAAGGTGGGGTAAATGCCTCTATTTCTATTTTATAGGTACTTAGCACTTCTGAAATGCAAGCTCAAGGCAGGTTGTATTGAACATCTAAGCTTGGAGAAGTCTTTCTGGAAAGCTGATGGAAATCAATGGGAAGTCAAGTGGTCAGTGGTCAATGCAACTGTTGGAAGGTGGGTTCCCTTGCACCGTGGAAAAGTCCCTCTCCAGTAACCCAAGCTTCTCCCCATTTTGTTTTTCTGTTGTACAGTATTTATTAAACCCTTTGCTGTGACACGCGATTGCCAGTGTGCCAAATCCTGAGCAAATCATATCCTCTGTTCTTCTGTAGCAGATTTGTGAGATAATCTATTATAGATTAATCATTTCAGTCTTATGGTGCAATGTCAAAAATAAATTGGGGTTATGAAGCTGGAGGGGAGCCACTTGGGGGGTGGTATGTTGTCATTGATGCTCCTTATTTGACTTTGAAAACAGTGTCACGATGAGATTTTTGAAGCTGATTGTTACCCCATGGAATCCAAATCACAAGGTAAAAATGCTGTGGAGTAAGTTTGCATCTCCACAAATATCAGTTCAATGTTGAACTGTAGATGATTTTCAGGCTATTTCATTCCTTCTCCTCACAACATGAAACATATCTGGACTGATCCATAACATCTCTTTAGAATAATAGATGGCAGAAGAATAAATAGAATAAAATAAAAGCCAACCCCTTTTAAGGACTGAGAGATGGAGGTATCCAAGCCAGGAAAATAATACAGGCCAGGAATACAGCCAAATATACTGTATGAAAATATTCATTTGCATAATTTAAAATATTCTCTAACATTTTATAAGCTCCCAAATGTCAGGCAGTGAGTAATTTGCCGAGTACTGTAGTCCTTGTTAAACTCCCAAATGAATCACAGCAGGTCCTTGGTGTCTCTAAACCAGAGCAGAGGTTACTGCACAGGGAGAGGCTGTTTTCACCCTTAATTTCCTGGTCTCTTCTGCAAGACAGGAAGATCCACAGTACTCTCTGAATTGGGTATGAACTGAGAAATGAGACATTCAGTTCTACCTGTGCTGCCATGTACCATCCACCTAGACAGCAAGGCTTTATCCTGCCATCAGTTATTGAATGCAAACCTACAGTGACTTCATGGCATGCTTTACCTTCCGAAGGATGGCAGAGTATTGCAGGAAATACAAGGAATGGAAAAGCACTATTTTTGTTTCAGTTTCTTTTGCTTGGGTGCAAAGTAAATCAAACCAGGCTCCATGCTGAGTGATATATCATATAAACCTTCAATGTGATATGTATCCAACGATTTGTTTTTCACAACGGTAGCTTTTCACAATCCATAAGTCAGATGGAACATAGAGAGATTCCTAGCTTGAAATGCAAAGTGATTTTTTTTTTTTTTTCAGATATGCTGGGGATTTTTTCCATACCAAGAACAGTTGCTGAAGAATACAGCTGCAAATATATGCCAGAACATATTCACTAATGATTTACTTGAAAGATATGATGGTAACTAGAGTCCCTTACAGAGTTCTTCTTAGCAATTAATGCATTAGAAGTGTGTGTTCAAGCAACATTAAGACTGTAGCAATAAAATAACCAAAAAAAGAAAATGACTAGCATAGTGCAATTCTGAACTGGTTTGAACTGATCCATCTTCCACTTGTGACCTACCTTTTGAATTCAGTGGGTAATTATGTGTCATATGCAGCATCATACACTAAAAAAAGCTTGGTGGGTGAGGTATGTGACCCTAGTTAGAGAACAACATAGATAAATGGATAGCATGTCAAAAAGAAAATATGCCTTTAAAATAGCATTAGAACATTGATATGATCACCAGATCATAACAGTATGTTACTTAAAAAGTGATGGGCAGAAAGCCTTAAAATGCTTGCTAATTGTGCCTGAGAAGGAATTTTCTCTCCTTGCTTTCCCAATGAAGGTGATCTATCCCACCAGCTCTGTTTGTTCAGCCTCTCAAAGGCTGATTCCTGTGGAGCTGTGAACACTCTTTTTCCTTGGGAACAACGATGAGAACCAAGTTTATCCTCAGTACCAATCTGGCATGGGTCAAAGGATGAGCTGAAGGACCAGTCTGGCACCCAAACACTTATT
Source organism: Balearica regulorum gibbericeps (assembly GCF_011004875.1). Classification (NCBI taxonomy): domain Eukaryota; kingdom Metazoa; phylum Chordata; class Aves; order Gruiformes; family Gruidae; genus Balearica; species Balearica regulorum. The sequence continues at coordinate 17,235,744 of NC_046191.1, read as the reverse complement.
GCTGGATGTCAACATAACGAATGCCACTAGGGCCAGCCCAGGGAAAATCAGAAGTCAGAATTAATGTATCCTGGGGGACTTGTTGTGAATTGATATTTAGAGACTCAACATGCTGCCCTGGGGAACTCTTTCCATGTCTTATACACCAGAAAACCCACGCTATGTTTATGGACTTTCAGGGGTTTTTGAGCACTTGGGGACTTCACCATCTTTTATTGTGCATCCCATTTTAAGTCCTTTACAGTTGTACCTACTGAGTGTAACTTGCATATAAGATATAAGTGGTGGTGGAAGTCTGATTCATTGGCACTTAGCCCAGATGTAAGTACCTCATGTGTTGGGAAGCAGCAGATCAAGTCAGT